>NC_057861.1:193508025-193808025 GCF_019393635.1 Dromiciops gliroides
ATTAAGATTAAATAGTTGAAAAAAATTAGATCTATTTTTTATTAAGACAATAGTCATCTCAGTCAAAAATTGAAAAGAATTCTAATTCTCTCAATTGTAGGAAATGCATACATTTTAAACATAAATTTGCACGACTGGCATTAAGACATGCAGACACAAAAGGAATATTAGCATCAGTTGTGCATATTCAGAGTCTTCTAAATTAATTGATATATTAAAAATAGTCACAATCAGTAGGATTCCACACTAATAAACATTATTAACTTTTTTTGTCATTGGAGAAAAATATTTGCAAAAGACACTGAGTTCAAATGGATAATTTCAGACAAACTGAAGTTAGGATTACCATATTCCATTAATAGCCATACATTTGAAGTACATAATTGTTCGAAAAATTAACATTCTGAAGGATTTTACTTTTTATGTTTCAGTATTACTTTTTATGCATGACCATTAGATGATTACAATAAATACAACTTACATATGACCTTAAGTATAATTAATGAACATGTGTACTACAGTAATTTTCCTTACAAATAACTAAAGTTGTACTTACTTTTTATCAAAAATTCCAAGAAAAGAAAAATCAAATCCTCGGTTCTGAGTGCATTTTTTAAAAAAAATCTTAAATTGGATGAAAGGTTAGGAAATTATCACCAAAAGTCCCACATGTTGGAAACAGAACTTTTTTTGTAAACAGTAAAATGTTTTCTAAAACTTTATAATACACCCTCCTTGAAATGGAAAGAAAAAAAAACCCACTGTGAAAATGACTTATGATGGACCTCAAAAAACAAAAATGAGGCAATAAACTGTGTTACTTGTTTCTAAGGCTAATTCTCATTTATGAATATTAAATAATTGCCTTTTAATTAAAATGTGCTATCTGGTATTACTTTGGAATCCAAGAAAATATATACTGCAAAGTCTAAATGAAGCTCACTATCCAGTATATAGATTTAAAATTCTTGCATTCTGTCCTAGTTTTAATCCAAGAAAAAGTCATCTTCCCCAAACTGCATCTCACCATTTCTTGCCCATTTTCATTAATTTGCATTTTGTTTTCGTCTGTAAGTTCTAAAACCATTGAACACACCTATTAAGTAGCAGAACTTTAGCATTTTCACTTTATTCCAACAGGAAGACAATTTATGAAATGCTTTCATATATAGTGATAAACATTTTAGTACTACGTGACTTTAGGTATATCTTCTTCTTTTTTTTTTTGCAAGAGGGAGAAATTAAGAATCAAGCACCATAGACATCATAATTAACATCAAGGTAATTTATTTTTCCCATACTAGCAGCTCAAAGCTAAGAGATTTGAACCTATAAATAGCCAAGGGGATTTAACATTAATTTATAGTACATAAGGGTAATTGTGGAAAAAGTGGGGGGAAATGCATCCAATACATGGATTGAGGTGTATTTATTAGATTCTTTCCACTACTTTAAATATATCTGGAGATAGTTATTTTTTAAAAAGATAATAACATCATCTGTTCTTCTCCTTATGTGTGAATGTGTGGGAGGTAACAAGGTGCTGATGGGAGAAGAGCACTACTTTGCTAAGGGCACGAAGAATACTGATCAAACATTTGGGCTTCAAGTCATACATACTCATGTCGAGTGGAACGTGAAATCTCTTGCATGCATTCAGGAAGAGAAATAAGAAATAAGAAAAGTAGGCGCTGAAAAGGTATAGAGGTTCTTTCAGTTAAAGTGAGGACATGTGTAAAGTTAGTTCCCAGCTATGCCAATTTTTTTTTGCTCTGTGTACTTAAGGGTTGCACACCCTCTGTCACTGTTCAAACTGTATTTCTGCAACAAGATCTGTTCGCCTTAGATTTCTTGAAGGGAAAAATATCTGTTCAGACCTTTCAGCGGAATTCTAACAAACCGTTTCAAAGATAATACTGTTCTGGAATGGATTTAAATTTTAAATTTTTCTCTTCTCAGGATAACTCATAAAATGTATACTGAATGTTTAACAAAATGTTCCTTTTCTTAGGATCAACTCTCTCAATGTGAAAGGAGCCAAAAAACTGTTTCACTATTGTCTCAGCTTTGATTAATTCCTGATCTGTTCTTTATTAAGCCACTTCCAGTTTTGCATGAAAATGGCTGGCGAGTAAGGCATCTTTCCAGTTAGATTAGATAAGAGTCTATACATAGGAAAATGTTTTCAAGGCTAGGATCAGAGGTTATTTTTTTTTACTGTGTATTTTCGAAAACGTTTTAAAAAGGTAGACGTAGACACTAAATGTACATTGGCGTGTCACTTGGTTTGAATGCTGTCTAAAAACATTTTAGCATTCTGCAAAGAATAAATGAAAAGTCAGAAGATAGCTATGGCTTAAAACTGGTAATAATCTCCTTAAGGCTTCTTAATTAATAAAATCGAATGTGAAATAGAGAGAGAAGAATTCTCAAAGAAGAATGTTTTCTTTAACTTGCCATTGTGCTATGAAGCATAAAAACAAACATTAATAAAAGTTAAAATACCTGTCATTAAAAGTCTGGAGCATACTCATTAATGTGAAATTGCTGAAGAGAAAAAAATTCCTTTTATGGAAGGGTACTGTCTAATCATTAGTATATTACATAAAAAATGCTGACATTTTGCATTTCATATCAACTAATGCCAACAATAGCCTCAAAGCTAGATTTAGCACATTTTCATATACACTTGAAGTCATTTTAAAAAATAGCTCATAGCAAATTTCTTTTTGACTTCATTGGAGTGGTGGTGGTGGTGCTGGTTATAAATAAGCTACCCAATTGCTAAAGACTAGTGAAATAAAGGCTTGGACAGATGGTTTATAATTCTGTTTGTCAGACTGGGTAAGCCATCGTTTATTCCACTACACTCTCTCTTCACCACACACACGTGCAATTTGGGTTTATTAAAATTCATATAGGATCAAGCAAAACCTGTCTACTGTTGGAAAATGTATGTTCACTTTTCTGTTCTGTCTGGGAACTTTACAATGACACATGGCTTTTTGGAGAAGGGGAGCATACTTTTTACTTCAGCTTTACCACCTCTTAAAAATCTACACAGCATTTTTCAAGTTTTCTTAAATTGTTAGGAGACACTTATTTTCTTGCAAATTAATTCTTTTTAACTCTTTATGATAGCTTTGAATCCCATAAAGAAAGATGAATTATCACATACTGAGCCCAAGCTGTGAAACAGGAGGAGACAAATAGAGACCCCTACTGTGTTTAACAATGTAGAAGAAATTCCAGACTCAATAGAAAATTTTTCTGTCCTTTTTCACAGACCACAAAAGCTGTTAATATATAACTGAACAGTGGAGGGCACTCTTGCTATGTAAAAACTAGTACTGACCTGGCACACTTAGTTTGATCTATTCAGTGGCCCAAATCTCGAATTTGTTAAGTAACAACCACCTGTGGCACAGTCACCAACTGTCTTCTGTTGAAAACGTTTGCAGTTTTTTTTTTTTTAATCTGTGCAGCAAAGCACTAGTTCAGGAAAACACTGGCTCCTTTATGGACTTATGCAGATGTGGGATAGTTACAACACTCACAATTTGTTTTAACTATCTGAACACGATGTTGTGTCAAATAATAGGATGCTTGTTTTATTTCAGGTTTACACAATAGGCCTTTCATGTAGATGTAACCATAATTCTAATGTATCCACATATATCACTCTTTGTGCTTAATTAAATATATATGAGCCTAAAAATGTTAAGTCGATATTAAAATTTAGAGTCAGATTTCAGGGGGCCACCCTTGAGATTGTGCTGAGTGATTGTGGCTTTGCATATTGATAGGTTTTTTTTTTTGCATATTGATAGTTTTGCCCTACAGTACATCATCCTATAAATTTAACAAATGAATTGAAATCTGTTCTTTCATAGCATGCCTGCTTGAGAAAGTTTCCAATAACCCAGGTACTGAATTTTGAAAACCTGGTCATTTCAAAGTTCACCTCCTAACAATAACAACCAAACAGTAAAACGAACAGCAATAAAACAATAACACCTCAAACTCATGAAAACCCAGCATGGTCTGAATGAATTATAATAATAAAATGGAAAAAAACCATGGCAAGCTAAAATAATCATTAATGCTCATACTATTTTATAGATGCGCAAAATCACTTCTATTATTTACTGTTGCTTATACTGACTGAAATGTTGTGTTTAAGTGCAGGAGATTTACGTGTGCTAAATGCAAGTGCTTAAAAACAAAAACAAAAACACTGCACAACTCCTAAACACCCTACAAGAAGATGAAAAAAGTATTGGTTACCACTTGTCACTGAAGCAAGAGACTCTTTGCCTTGTACACAAATCATGCAATAGAATTATTAAACAGTGCTTATTAAGAGGTCACTCTTGAAATGGTGAATAATAATGCAGAGGAATTAAAACAAAATGCTATGGCACCTGCAGGGTTAATTAAACAGTTCAAGATGTAGGAGCTGCACAAAAGAAAACCTTTTTTCCTTCTTTAAGAACTGTAAACACTTGTGCTGAACTAGATGGGCATTTGATAAGCTGTGCAGCATGTAGCAAACTCACAGGGATCTCTAGTTAACACTCAAATTCAGTGTTAACACTTAACAGAACAGTGGTAAGCCGTGCTGCCAAGGTCAACTGCACAGATGTACTAATTGTATTATGAGCTTGACATCTAGTGGCCACCCCTGGCAGGGCAAAGCAGGCAAAGGTTAAATCAGCAAGGCTTGTCAAAGCACTTCTAACTACCCACCCTCAGGGAGAGTCCATCGGAAGCTAGCAGGCATTCGATGAAATCCCACCTTTTCATTGACACCAAACAGAAAGACTTTCTATAGGACACCAGACACTAATGCACAGAAAATGCAAAAGGGGTGGGGGTCTTAAGTAGCAACCGAACCTGCTTTGACTTTGCAGGAAGAAGGCAGACATACGTTGCAAAACATTCAAATATCTTATTGTTTTTGTCAGTTCTTATTCATCTAGGTATTTTAAAAACCTACATGCTGCTAGTCTTTAAGTTATTAGAAAAAAAATCATCCTGAAGATAAATTATAACTATTATCCATACTCTTGTTCTTTTAAAATTAGCTATTTGCAATGTGTGATTCATTATGAGTGATTGTAACATGCATGTATGCAGTCTTTTACATTATCTGTAATTTATGAGATGGTTTTATAAAATGATTTTAAATTTTCCATTCTCTGTTTTACTGGAAATTACATAGCATGTAAATGCTACATTTAAAAGGAACACAGGTGAAATTTACATCGAAATTGAAAGTGGAGAAAAAACTAGTTAGTTTTTAAAAATAAAAGTTCTCAAAATTCATAGTAGGTAAAATATTAGAATTCTGCATACATTTTATGATTTAATAAATGTATCAAAAGTTACCTAATTTAATGTAATTTCAGACCTGCTCCACCATCAGCAGAAGTAATTCATATCCTGACTGGACAGCTTAAAGATATGCCTGTTCTTGTGTAGAAGCAGTTGCCAGATCAGGTAGATGGAAAACAACATGAAATGAAAACATCTAGGTATGATGAGCATTATTTTAAAATTGCATCAATGGAATATTTTTAATCATTTTGCATTACCATAAAATGTTTCTGGCCCTTATTAAGAATGTTACAAACAATGAAAATGCAGCAGTTCAATTAAAAATATTCAGTGAAATGAAAATGTATGCCAGACCTTACATTTAAGGATGTTAAACTTGCAAAGATGATCACTAAAAGGAAACCATAGCTATCTATACCTTTGCTGAATTCCCAAGGAAGAGAAAATGTCCTTATAGCCACCTTGAAATGAATGGTAAGACTTCTAAGAGATTAGCAGTCCAAGATGAAATCTGACCCACTTTTGCCTGCTTTTTCCATCATCTTGTGTACAACAAACAATCAACTAGCTAAGTAATTCCTGCTCTTAACCCATAGTAGTTTTTTCCCCTGACTGAATGTCATAAGAATGATCTAATACACATTTATTTTCTGCAAAGTTTTAACATGAATAGTATCTAAAGATTTTCTTAACTTTGTTAAACAGCTGTTCTTTCTCATCAGTGACAACTAATTGGCCATTCTTCTGTTGAGCATTACAATGATCTTAAAAATAATAAAAGAAATCTTGATATGTTTCATTAAAAATGTTTGTATATTCACCTTTTTCTATTTTCTGGTTACTCTTACTCTTCATGTTTCTGAGAAATCAATTATCCTTTTATGGTAGCAAGTTATAGCTATTGTTTCCTTTTGGTATGTTGAATTGTAAATGTGTGTGGAGTGTGTGTCAGTGCATGTATGTATGTATGAGAAACAGTTTAGGCAAAGCATGCATGTTAAAAGACAAAAGAAATGGATTTATTTACAGGAACTTGGGGTCTTATTTTTCTTAATTTAAAAAATCCAGTAAATAAAATGGATAAAATTTCAAATCACACATTTTCATCACAAAAAGAAAATTTTAATTAATTTCATATTGTCATACCTATGCAGGGAAAAAAGGCCACAGAAAACTTTAGAATAATTATTGCTAGTAGTTTTTTAAAAGATGAATTAAAAATAATCTCAAGTTGTGAAGTACTCTCCCTTCATGTATTTGTATTTCCCACTTAAATTACAACAGGAATTTTCTAAGCTGTATTAATAAGATGAAATACTCCAGTCACCCACATATAGGATATCTTGATAAGTGCCTATTAGAAGTGCTTGGTAGAAGTTTTATTGGCATCAACATTTTAAATTAATTTTTCTGAGATAAAAATTCTCAGCAGGCAAAAAAGATTTCTTTACTTGATGAAATGAATTTAATGGAACCTGAAACCTGTCTCCTATTTGCTACTAATTCTCAGTGAGAGAAAAAACCAACAACAAATCATTTATGAACAGATAGTTTTTAAAAGAGTTGTCTTAATGCATAAATAAGGAATCATTTCTGAAATAAATTGACACAAAATGTAGAAAAGAATAACTTTTAGACTTGTATGAAATTTACCAGAATTATTTTTGTCATTCCAGAGCAGTGATTATTTTAAAAAATGTTCTTGCAATGAATTTATAACAACCATAGGTTGTTATATAACCTGCTTATATAACCATATTTTTCTGATCTCATAAAGTAAAACTTTACAAAGAAAATAGCAGAATTTATTTTTACATTTGCTTTTTATACTGTCAGTTTTTAGTATGATTTTGTTGTATGTTATCTCCAAAAGTTATCAGAAAAATTTCAATACCTATTTATATGTCATGACCTTCCCAACTATCTTCAAATTTCCTAATGTTGCTCAATATATAAAAACTTCTCTATCATTTTAATGTGCATATTCCAAAGTGGGTTTAAAAGAATTTAGTTACTTGTAACATTCCAACTTCAACCTCACATTCTAAAGTGATTGCTTCACATGTAACTTCATATTGTGGACTCATGTTTATATCTTCCATTGTATTTACCCCAAATTAAGAGGGGGTGGGGGTATATTTGATAATTTTACTTTTCAAAGGTACCTATCTCTTCATTAAGTATTTTATTTAAGTATATGGGGGGTAACAGCAATCAATACGACATATATGTAGTTTTTTAAAATTCCTTAGATTAATAGGGAACAATCACCCATGTTCCATGAATAACTTAACTATCAAAAGTGTTAAAGCAAAGGAATTGCTTTTAATGGTTGGCCTAAGCTGCCTTTAAAACAAGACTTGAAATGAAGTACTTGCTTATTCTGCTCTGCCTCTAGAAAGACTAATTTTGGCCTATTGCAAAATATGACCAGGAACTGTGGCAACATCTTGATTATGACTGTGAATGGATGTAAAAAAAAAAATAAATCCCAGTAACACACATAGATACACACAGCCTTGACAAGCAAAGTTGGATTTCTTAAATGAATATGAATATATAAATATTTTCAAATTTTCATTTAGTAAAGTAGTAATAAAGTAATTCATTACAAAACTTGTAAATGATTTACCCCATTTTAGGTCTCCTAATGTGTGCTGCATATCCCTCAGCATGTTTAAACTATTACGTTTACCGTGCTCACATTTCTGAAATAAAATTTAAATAGAGATAGTTTTGTCCCAGCCTGTTAATTGTTCACTACAAGGGATTTTACTCTATTAATTGAAATATGCTTTAATAAAAGAAGACATAGCACATTTTGATAACAACCTTCCAAAGCTGAGAAGTATTTACATTGTTGCATTTTGGGGTTGCTGTGAAAGCCGATTTTAAGCTATTCAGGAACCACAATAATAACGCTTTAAAATTCCTCACTGGGATGCAATGTAGTTCTTTTGAAGGAAAGACTGTCTTTCTCATTCGGCAGAAATAAATCCATTCATTTGATCATGTAGTCATTGAGGGCAATACAAAACAAACCAAGTGTGAGAAATTCTATGTGATGAAGTAAACAAAAAAAAAAAAACATTTCCATGACAAAAAGATTCTTTGTCCTTAATCTACCCACCATATGCAAGCGTTTCTTTTTTTTCTTTTCTTTTCTTTCTCTCCCCCCCCCCTTTCTTTTTTAAAGCATATCTCCTGTTTTAATCTTGGGTGACTTGGCTACATAGATAAGACTCCACCACCGCACCAAAAAACCCCAAAACCAAAAAAAAAATACTACCCCCAAAAAACAACAACACCCTAATTTAACAATTTTTTGTAATTCATGAATTCTACAGGAGTGCCAGAATAATGATAATATTATTAAGCATTTAAAAGTTTTCCCCCTCTCTCTGGATACTGAACTATTTTGTTTCTTCAAACTTTAAAACACTGTAATAAACTCTAAAACCTCCTCTCCCTGATTTCCCCAAGATTATGCCTATTTTTAAATTATCTAATTTTTACCGTAACACGTGTAACTATTTCTAATTTGCTTGACTGTCAATAGTACTCTTCAAAAATATGCACAATTAAAGAAATTCATTTCTTAGCTATCTAAAAGAGTCTAGCAGTAATGCGCCTACTATCTAAAGGGCTTCTGCACAGTAGCAACAGCCCCCTACTTATCCTTCCTTTCCAAGCACTCTAGAGGCTATGGTAGCCCTGTGGCGGTGGGCTTGCAATTCTTCCAATCCGACAGATGTTTTAACCTGATGAAGTAGATTCGGACTGTCCTAACCATCAAGGTTATAAAGTTCAGCTTCAATAAGTCAAAACCCATGTCAACCTCCAACTTTCATGTAGCTCTCCCCCATCAGGTACACCCACACACTGACACATTCTCCCCTTTCTTTTTCAGTTTGAAAGCAGTTAGAACGAAGGGGCTCGTTGGGGGCAAAATAAATGTATTCGGTAACTGGAAGGGTACTTAAATACAAACGTCTCATTTCTGGTTACGGAAAGAGAATGAAACGAAAGGGCAGGAAGAAATACTTAGAAATCAACAAAATACTCAAAGGAAAGAAAGCCTCATCTACAAGACTGCCCTAAAAGTCGCACATCTCAACCCCCAAGTTAATTTGCAAACCACACTTGCACAGTTTTAGTATAAATAAAATGACAAACTCGGAAAACTTTTGTCACTTCAGAAAGGAAAAATGTGTTTGGTAATTGCAAATAAAATCTTTACGTGAAAAAAAAGAATCAATTGTGTCTTGCTTGGCCTTTTGGTCAATTATAGAAAAGCTCATTCAACATTTGCAAAGAAGAGTTGTGAGCAAAACAAGGCAAGGCCCGAGGTAAGTCAAAGCGGTGGCAGTGGGTCACAAATGCAGTCAGGATACAAAACAATCATAAAACTAATAACATAGGAAAAGCCAGATGCAGGACTTGAAACCAGAAAGGGAGCAAAGATAGTAGTGAATGTGGCTTAAGAGTTCTTAGGGACAGTCCTTTCCCTGTTCCCTCACCTCGGAAAAACTCCGCTGCCCCAAATCTAGTGAAGCAGCATTGGAGGTCCCTATTGCACCCTTGATGCCTTCTCAACCGCTAGCCCCTCCTTTTCTCCCCGAACCCCTTTTCCTGTTCTGGACAGAAATTCCGTCCTCTTGATCCACAAATTTAAAGGTCAGGGAAAAAGAAATAATTTTCTTCCCCAAAAGGCTTCACACTTAGGAGAACCTCTTGGCCACCAGCTACGCCAGCCGGGGAGTGTGGGAGAAGGGCAGGAGGTCTTAGAAGGGGGCGGAGAAGAAATCTGGCGCGGGGAGAGAGGGGGCGCGAATCCTCAGTGTCCTTCCACACCCAATGCTTCAGTAGCAAGAAACAGGCATCCTCGGGGAGAAAGCTTTCCCCAGGAGGAGTTACAACCACTGCAGCCACTGCAGCCACTGCAGCCACAGCCACCTCTGGAGTTGCCAGAGCTGTGTGTGTGTGTGTGTGTGTGTGTGTGTGTGTGTGTGTGTGTGTGTGCGCGCGCGCGCGCGCGTGTGTGCAAGCGTGTATGTGTGAAGACAAGCGCGTTTGTGGTGAGTGTGCATGGAAGAGTGTTGAAAGGAGCTGTTTCCGGGACCTGTCCCCCCACTTACTCCCCTCCCTCCCCATTTCCCCAGCGCAATCCTCCTTGCCCTCGGCATCCCTGGCCGAGAGGCGGCGGCGGTCACTACTGCTTCAGTGCACAAGCTGAAACAGAGGCGACACACAGGCACACGCACACGCACACGCACAGACATAGAGAAAGCCGGGAAAAGAAGAGAGGAAAGGAGAAAAGAAAGAGAAGGAAGATAACAGAGTTCCCAGCAGCCCATTAACTTTCCGCCGAAGAACTGCAAACACCCACAGCCACAAATTTAAAGCCCCTCCTCCCACCACCTCTTTCCCAAACTCTCGTGTCCTGGGGCCAATCGGGGCACTAAGAAATGAAACTCGAAGAAAGGGAATTGACTTGCGGACACTGAGCTGTCCCGGGTGCCAGCTCCTTTTTCTTCTACACACTTGTTCTCTAACTCAACAGTCAGATTATTGCACCCCCTCCCCGTCTTTCCTGAAACTCCTGCAGCCAAATGCACTCCCAGAGCAGAGTCAACCAAGGAAAGGTGCCTTCGCGGCAGCAGGGAAACCAGAAGAAGATCGATTTGGGCTGCTTGGTTTGGGAAGTGTGGAGAGACGGAAACTTAGCGCTTGTTTTTGGAAATAAGTTAACTTTTTCTCCCTCCACATACAGTGCCCAACTGCCTTCAATTTCTCCTTCTTCAAATGGAGCAAATAATTTACTTCCTATAACACACCAAGGAAAATAAAACACCCCCCCAAACCTTACCCCCACCCAAATCTGCCCAAACTAACCCAATAACAGCCTCGCACAAAACCTCCCCAGCATGCCCACCCACGCCCTCCTCCTTCTCTTTGCCCCCTCCCCCTTCTTGGACCCCAGTGGGAGAAGAGCCCCTTACCGTGTTCAGAAACTACCTCGGACTGCTGGAGCTCCTCGTCCGATTTCAGATGCTGGGGCTTGGCTTGCTTTCGACGAGACATGCTGCTAACTGCGAGTTGGTTCTGCTTTTTGCAGAGGCATCAGCAAAACAGCAAACGGGGGGGTTGTGTGTGTGAAAATTGTTCGCAAATAAGTCGTGTTGGGGGGGAAATTGCAGGGAATTAGCTGGTGCGAGTCTGAGGAGTGCGGTGCGGCGGCGGCGGCGGCGGCTGCGCGGATTGCGCATGGGGCTGTGTAATTAGGCTGGTGAATAATGCATGGCGATTAATGGAGGGGGCGAGCTCGGATTGGCCGGGCTCCAGCGGACTCCGGCTGCCTATGCAAATGAGGGATGGGGCTCCGCAATTAGCCGCTTCACTCCGCCAAATGATGTGTCTCCCCAGCACCAGCACCTCCTGCTAGACGCACCGATAGCGGCGGCGGCGGCGGCAGCGGGAGCGGGAGCGAGAGCGGCTTCGGAAGCGGCAGCGGCGGCGGCAGCAGCGGCGGCTTCGGCAGCAGCAGTAGCAGCAGCGGCAGCTGAGGGGGTGACGGCGGCGGCAGCGGCGGCAGCAGCAGCAGCGATAGATGCAGGCATACACACACAACACACACGGGGCTGTGGCGTGTGCGCCCCCACTTTACACAACATGTGTGCAGCTTCACATTTCAGGGAAGGATACAGTGTCCTTCCTCTAATCCTGACTTTGTCCCTTAGTGCTGGCTTTTCTTCTTCTTTTGGCTCTTTCTCTCCCCACCACCTTTAGCCCCCTATTATGCCACTCTGTTGTCTTGATTTTCTTCTTTGCTTTTCTCACAAGAAGTTTTGCTTTTTATATGACTTCTTGCGTGCTCGTGTTTGATGCTGGTAGCGGCTGTGTTTTATTCTTCTTTGAGGGGGTGGGGAGAAAGAAACTTTTTCTCTAGTCTTCAACAATCCTCTCTCCGTGTCTTCTCTCTCTCTCTCTCTCTCTCTCTCTCTCTCTCTCTCTCTCTCTCTCTCTCTCTCTCTCTCTCTCTCTCTCTCTCTCTCTCTCTCTCTCCCCTCCCACTTCCAGCTGACTTTTGTTCTTCCTTGTGAAGAAAACTAGACCTTGGCTAGTTTTTGTCTTTTACCTCTTTCTTCTTTGTCTTGCAGCTTTCCCACACTGTTACAGCCTCCTCGTTGGTGGTGGTCACTTCCTGTTGTCCATTGATAGGAAGAGGTTCCCCCCCTCCCTCTTTTCCTCCTCTCTCGCAGGTTGTGATGACTTTTTTTTTTTGGTGACACTTTTCAGATTTTTCCCCCTTCTTTTTTGGATGTTTTCCTTCCCAGAGCTCTCTGCGCTGTCTGTTAAGGACCTGTAGTCTCTTTCTCGTGATGATCAGATCTTATTTTCCGGCAAAGATCCACAACTAAGCTTCTTGCCCTTAAGGCTTTCTCTTAGTTTTAGGTGACGGGTGATGGCAGAGATGTCCGATTTTGCTTTCCCTCCCCCAGTCACACTACTTCACCCTCGCACAGTTCAGACAGAACGGAAGGCTCCAAGCACCACGTTGCCTTTCACAAATCGATGAATTCAGTCCTCCTCTCCCTGCGTAAAGGAGGAATGTGCACACCGAGGTGGCTGTTGATTTCGGGAAGATAAACTTTCAAGTTTGGGAGCGGTGTGGGTCACACAGCAGCTCCTCCTCCTCCTCCTCCTCCCGCCCTCTTCTCTCTCCCCCCTCCCCCCCCCGCCCCACTCCCACTGCTGCTGCAACTGCGAGGCTTCCAGGCGCCCTGCCTCCTTAGTCTTCCCACCACCGCCCTTACACCCTGGTCACCCCTCCCCCGCGACAAGCTCCTCTCTCTCCTGATCACTGCCCCGCAGCAGCCTGTTCAGCCGTCAGCTGCCTCCTAGGGCTTCTCTCTACTTTCCCAACTGTAGCTTTTCTTAGACTCCCCTCCCCCTTTTAAAAAAATGGAACGAGATTCGCTCAGGGTGGGGAAGGAGGAGAAAGAAAAGTGTTTGTCTTTGCTTCTTCCTCACTCTTATCCTATCTTTTGAGGTTTGAAATTCTTTAGAAGTGCATCCCCAATTTCTTCTTCTCCTACTTGGAAAGTGATCAGGTTTTTAGTTCTGGTGATTTGTTGGGTGGAGTTGTGTCCCTTTGGTGTTTATTCAAAACCTAGTGAAAATAGAGAGAAACGCTAGATTTAATCGAAAGACTTTGCCATCTGACTTTAAAATATATATATATATATATATATATATATATATATATATATATATATATATATATATATATATATATATATACATATATATCCAGTGAGATCCGTGAAATTTGAAAGCAGTCTCTTTTGAAGGAACATAGAGACAGAAGCGCACTCGCACACACACGCACACACGCACACACACACACACACACACACACACACACACACACTCACTCATCCAAACAATGTTTCCCATAACAGAGATCCGCCGCTAGGATGTACCATATAGTTACTGATCGACTTGACAGCCTCTACATCATCAGCAGCAAAAGACACTCCACTCCCACCCCCACTCCCATCTTCCGCTGTCAATATGTATCTAGAAATACGTTTGCTTATATGTATGTATAGATCTATTTTATTTAAATAATTTCTTTAAAACAATGATTCTAGATAGATCGACTCTTCTGGTCCTCTCCCTCACCATTATTTTACTTTGGATGAAAAGGAAATCTTAATAGCTCCAACTGACAAACACGCACTGGAAAATACTTGCTGGGGGAGCAGAAGGGCAGGGAGACTCATTTGCAGGATTTGGGAAAGTGAATGGGGGACGGGGTTCTGGGACACAGACCAAGTAAAATAATTCTCCACACTCCACACCCCTGGGTAAAGTACCGGAGTCTGCTGCAATCCTCACCTAGGTTTCCTAATGGGACACATTTCACTTTTAAAATTAAACTTTCCCTTCCTATTCTTCCCCCCCACCCCACTTTAGTTTTAATTTTGCCTGTAGGGCATCGCTAAATTTCTATTCTTGAGTCAGTCTTTAAAATGCGTAGAGGTCTACAGGTTGCAGTCTCTGGATAAGGGTGTTCCCAATCCCGTTTTAATAGCCAACACACCTCCAGCCTACTTTTGTTGCACATTTTCCTTTAGCTGCTCCTGGGGGTGGGGAGGAGGCGGATTGATTTTCTAATTTGACAGTTGTCCCTTCTAACTCATTGGCACAACCTCTGGAGATAAAATAACTGGTTTGAGCTTAAACTAGTTTCTAATTTTCTAGAGCCGTCTAAAACACATTTTGTTCGAACTCTTTCCTCCTAGAAGCATAGACATTCTATTTCGAAAAGTTTGCAACCAGAGTATTGGGAAATTGACATTACTGAAAGCTGTGGTTTTTTTTTTGAAATATAAGGGTTCGAGGGCGGGGGGTGGGGTGGGGAGGAAGCAGGAGGACTAGTCTCCTGGGGAGGGGGAAGGCACGCAGTTTATTGTAAGGTTTACAGCAGCAATAAAGTTTTGGAAACATAGGCAGCAATATTATATATACATGGAAATGTAGGTGAAAACGATTTTTCCTAATAGTAAAATAGAATGAAAATGGAAGCGGTCACATCATATTATGTGTAAAATTATATTAACTTCTTTGCACTTCACTTCCCCCCCCCCCCACTTCACATACAGATGTGAAGAAATACAGGTATCCACGGTGCCAAAAATATTCGAGAGGAATTCCGAAGCCTTGGCTTAAGTCTTCCGTGAATTTTCACTTTGCACTGTCCCCCCACCCCCTTGGGTCAATTTCCATTGCCTGTTTCCCTACCTGTTTTCCCTTTGTTTCTCAAGTCACCTCTCATTTCCTCCCCTCCCCCTCCTCTCTCCCAATTGTATTTCCACCAAACTTTGGGAGTAATTGTTCAAACTCGATTTCTTTCAATATGTTTGCTACAAGGAAAAGCCCCTCTAAGTCATTAAAAAAAAAAAGCAAGATTACGACCTTTTTTTTCCTGACTAAAAAAAAAAAAGTCTTTGAATTAGAAAATTCTTCGGCGACAGGTATCATAGTTTGGAAGTGGAGAATAAAATCATCCTATCCTGAATGTTTACTGGAAAATAGAGTTCACAATTGGGCATTGTAAGACTGACAATTAGATTTGAATCTCTTAACATTTACATATTTGGGGTTTTTCTACTACAGGTAAAGTTTTTCTAATAAAGTCTATGCATTTCTCATTTTAAAAAAGAAGCAGTTGGCCATTCACTTTATCTGAAGTCGCAGGGTTTCATATTGTTCAGCATAGACCTCAATTAGATTTCGTTGAATTGCTCAGAAGTGCAAAGACTTTGATGAAATGATCAGTGAACCTCTTAAACAGGTAACTGCAGACATTCCTAGACAATCCCCTTGGTCGCTACATGGTGTAGATAAGTAAATCCCACCGTGGAATTCTTTCTTTTTTTAATTAACTTGGGTGAAGAAGATCAATCAAAAAAAAAATGCCAGAGGTCGAATATAAAGACTCGCGTTTGCTTCGTGACTTTACTCCGCCCCTCCCCCTTCTCAGATTCCCTCCATCACATTCCAAGCTATGAAAGTTTAAAAGAGTTGTTTGATTTTATTTTAAAAGTTTGAATGAAAAGTCGTCATCTAAATTGGAGTTGCTTTCGCAGTCACTGCGGAGTGATCAGTCGAATGTATCCATAGATGAGACAACGACTGTGGATGCGCACTCTACAGTGTGACACTGTATAAATCCATTCGTGTAAATGTCCATCAAAGGGACAGATATTCAGTTATGTCCATGCCATGCAATATGCTTTATCACATGATCATTATCTATTAAAATATTTTAATACCTAAATACAGTTGTAAAAACAAAAGTTGCCTTTCTTCTCTATAATTAAATCTAATTTGTTAATTGTCTTTCCCCTTACAATGTTGTTTTCATCTTAAGAAGCGACATGTTATTATTTTGTCTGCTTAATAATATTATTTACAAATTAGTGCTCTATTTTTACATTAATGGAACATATAATTAGGTGTTTGATTTAATTTGTATCATTTATTCAGATAAAACAGAAAGCTTATCTGCAAGATTGATTTGACAAGGGGAAGAAGTTACTTCCAACTATTTTTTAGACGTCATATTTTATTTAAGTTAAGTGTTCCCAGATCCAGAAAAGACAACTTTACACAAGGTGTATTTACTGTTTGTTCCAATCTGTCTTTTTTTTTTCTGTCTTCCTTTCTTTCATCAACTTCTACAAAAAGAGTATTCAAATATTGGGGCTTTATTTTCAGTCCCTTTTCATTCTTTCAAACCAAAGTTCTTTTCTCTTGCCTATTGATTCCCTCTTTATGGTCCTTCCTCCTCACAACTTTTGTTTTAGATTCCTAGGGTTAAATTGGGTACAATTTTATCTACTTAATGCTGTAACGACTGACCACTAATTCGTTCTCACTTGAGCAAAGATATTACCATACTAATATTATTATTGGTAAGAAGAGGTAGTTGATAACACCACCTGCCACTCTGTAGCAATCACGATGATAAATGTTTCCATCAGAGGGAAATCTGCGCTTGGTCTACCACAGTCTAACCCAAACAGCATGTCAAATGTCAATTATAAAGATGTTTTTTTTCTATTACAATTTTTTTTGGGGGGGCAATAGGAAACAACTAGCTGGGCCACCACATTTATAGTATTGCTGCAAAGCATAAGGCTTTTCCACTCACACATGCTGTTAGCTTTCCCTCTGAGAAATACCTTATTGTACTTAAATAAATATCAATGGAGACAGTCTAAATGCCGGGCCCACACTTGAGAAAACTCCAAGAGTCACCATGTTTGTTTCCGAAACTATTAACCTAAATATAAGCCCACAGATAATTATAATAAGAAAGGTGATGTATATGCATACTGTATATATTCCCTAGGAAATTACTTATTAGTTTGTCAGCATCTGCAATAGACTGCTTTGTTAATAGAATGATTGAGAGAAGCGTTAACTTTACGTGGATCCAGTCATCATGTATCATAAAAGCATGTATATAACCGTGTATGTAATGTATATGTGTATGTATGATAGACGTGGGCACACAGAAGCTATCTATCTTCATATCTATGAATATAAATTATGTTAGGCATACTTCAACGATCATTGAAGTGTGCATGTGGGTGTGTGCTGAATATAAACTTGGGACCTCTATTTCAGGATGTATGATTATATAAATGAGGCTGTCAAGTTAAAAACTTTTATCCCCTGGCTACAGATATGCTCAAACGATTATTATTAGCTTGTATTAATAGATGCAGGCCTCAAAAGACGAAATCAGCTATTGATAATTGCAAGAAGTATACAGCAGCTACTGTATCGATCGGCTTGTCCCTTATTCCCCTGGTGTGGGAGAGATAAGAAGACACACTCTTTAGTGCAATATAATTTCTTTTGACCTATCTGCTTGCTACAGACTTATGATGAATAGCCAGAGTGGTTAAAGTCCTTTATCACGAAAGTTACCCCTTGATATAATATTGATTCTTTATAACTAGCTCCAAACACAAAAATCAAACTGTCCACTTGACCATCATCATCATCAATATCATCACAAAGGCTCTGGAATAAAGATCAGCCCGGCACTGAAAACGCTTTCTATAATCTTCCCAGCTAATCTTTATTTGCCGATGATGAAAACGGGGGAAAAGGTGGGGAGGGGGGGCGATGAATGGAATGTCATTTGAACAAACAAAAAAAATTAGGTTAAGAGCGGCCCTTCTCATCCTCGAAAAAACCAAAACACCACCATAGTGAGGATAGTTTCTCAAGCACATCTTATTCGGTACCCGTAGAGGGGATGAAGGAGTTTGAAGGCCCAGTGTTACATTTTACTGGGGTCTATGGAGAGGAAAACGGGTCTATCCTGGGTGCACTGTATTATGTAAGAAACAATCACGGTTAAAAAAAAAAGCCAGTCCCACAGCCTACTGCTTGCTCGAAATCAATACTAACAAGTCCTCTTCCCTCTTGTCTGGTTTCTCAGTTCCTCGAGGGGACATACACTAGCTATCGAGATAATTCATGCAAGAATGCTAGGTGAGCTTGGCTCTCCAGCCGGGCAGGGGTTGGGGTGGGGGTGGGGGTGGGACGGAGGAGAGAAGCTCGTGTGGACCTATCCATTGAAAAGGAATTGCAAGGATCGGATTCCCTCCCTATACGGAGTCTAGAGGGAGCGGAGGGACACACAGGGACACACATCAAAGGGAGAACATATAATTCATGTGCATTTTCCCCAAATTAAGGGTATTTCCTGCTTCCCTCCCCCACCTCCCAAGTGCCAGCCCGGCTTCTGCTCGGGGTTGCGTTAGCAGGATCACCAGTAATTACAACTCTGTGTGTGTTTGTGTGTGTGTGTACATTGGGTGCATGGAGATTGGGAAGGTGGGCGGTAGGACGAGAATCCCCCTTGGAGCAATCAAGAGCGGGAAAGGTTTCGTTCCTTGCGAACGATATTCTGGTCATACTTAATGGGGGGTAGTTAGGCTCGAGTTCTAGGCTGAACTGAAGTTTGTCGCTTTTTCCAGGAGCACAAGTATGGGTTAGGGGTTGAATGTAGGGAATAGCTTATGATCAGGACAACTAACTTTGATTCAAGCCGTGCTGACAGCCAACCTCCCTAGTTGTATTTACTAGTGTTAGAATTCACTCACTCCTCCTCCCCCCCCCCCCGCCCCCTTTTCAAGTGTTTCTCTCGGAAAGAGAAACAGCCTAGGATTCAAATGAAATAAAAGATTGTATTGCCTCTTCCCTTATATTGGAAATTTAAGTCAGTTCGGTCAGAGGCACCCTCCCCTTCACTCTATTCAGGGTTATATACAGCGATGTTCAAAACTCGACCCCCACCCCGCACCCCAGATTTCTGAAATCATTAGATGAGAAAGACCAAACAGGAGGGGAAAAACATAATCTATGTTATGGCCGAAGCCCTCCTGCTGTCCTGCACATTTCCTTATGCCTCCCTTTTCCCTTCATTGCCCCCCCCCCTCCTCAAACAGAGATCTTAGTTACATAATGGGATAGGGAACTTTAACAGTAATGTCATCTTTGTTTCTTTGAAAGCACCAGCCCTGGAATTGCTACCCAAAGATGTATATTAAACAGCTAAGAAAGGCACTTCTCCGTAGGAGCCTGTCTCTCTGCCTGGGCTCTTGGTTGCAGCTTCCCCCTCCTGTTTCCCCTGTCCCCGCTGCCTCTCCTTCTGTCCCTCTAGCTCGTCACCCTGCTGTTTCGCCTTATGGAGCTCCCAAGTGTGTTTTCCCTTTGCCTTTTTTCAGCTAGGTTCCCTCACACCCCCAGGTACTTTTCTAATAAAAGGGGAGGGGGCCTCGTAGGGAAGGGAGGGGCGGAGACGGGGAGAAAAGGGAGGGGTGTGTGTGTGTGTGTGTGTGTGTGTGTGTGTGTGTGTGGTAGCGCGCCCGCGGGCGTGTGTGTGTGTGTGCGTGTGCGCGTGTGTGCGGGTACGCGCGCGCTGCTCTGGGGGAGGATTGGGGAGCGGAGGGTAGGAGACATCCCTATCCCTTTCTGTTGGTTCAACTTAGTTCAACTTTGGCAACGCGAATCCCCACCCCGGTTTTTCTTCTGGCCTCCCAACCCATCTCTCACGAGTGGCTGGCGCTTAGGAACCACAGCCAACTTCCGCTGCCAAATCGGTGTGCCGAGGTCACCCACGCAGTGCTCGCCCAAAGTGGACGGACACCCAGGCTGCTGGGTTCCTTTGGCCTCTAGGCAGTACTGGCTGTGGGAGAGTTTGGAGGCTAGGGGAAAAGGCTGGGGAGCTCGCCAGACTGCCGCCTGCGTCTGATGGTGGTGAGGCCGGGACAGTGGAGGGCTTTTTCTTTGAAAAATTCCGAGGGGAAGAAGAGGGAGATGCTCAATCTTTCAGGGAGAAGGAAGGGTTTTGTCGAAAATAGACTCAATTTACCCTCCCTTTCGCCTGTTTTCCCAGGGCTCTCTCTCACGCTCCTGCCTTCTTTCTCTGCTAACGTGGCCCCGGGCATCGCCGGGAACTGGCAACGGACTCCTAGGCTCTAAGTTGCTTGTGCCTCAGCCTTTCAGAGGAAGCTTCCTCGGCCGCTGCCTGTGGCCGCTGCTCTAGGGAGCGCAGCGGCTCCCACCCAAAGTTGGAACTCATTAAGGGTCATAGAGATGGCAGCGATTAGAGCTAGCGGCCGTGTGCACAATAGGAACCCAAAGCGGACGTCTGTCTACTCGCAGAGCAAAGCCACAGGCTGCAGCGGCCGTGGCAGCGGCGGTGGCGGCAGCGGCGGCGGCAGCAGCAGAATCAGCAAAGCATCATTATCTTCTTCAGTCGTAGTTACTGATGCTCAGCAGCCCTCCCTCTTAGGTACTAGAAGGGAGAGAGACTCTAAATCCCGGACGGTGGTGATAATTACTATAATAGCAACAACTTCCACTTAATTTTTTAAACAAAAGATTTACCCTTTCTGCTCACTTTCTGTCACTGTGCTCAGACATTCAAATAACCTCCCCCTCCCAATATAACCCCCGAAATAATGTGTTGGGTTTGATTTCAACTCTCAAATTTTGTGATTCTTTGATTAAGGGTCCTTATATACATGGATCCTCTATCTCTGAGACTCTAAAATGTCACTTTTAAGTTCTCTCAGTAGGCTCCCTAAATGAAGGGAAAAGCATACCTGGATATTTATAGTAGATTTTGTAGGTAGGAAGTTAGAGCTTTCTGTCATACTGACACTATGAATTGTGTCATAGAAATACCCCTTCTGCATCTTCCTGATGGTTTCCTGTGCAAAGATGTGCACCTGCATCCCTGTATTTTGTAGCCTCTTCCTCACTTGCTGAGACCCTTTGGGCATTCAGCTGATTGAGAGGAAGTCCTAAAGATCTCCAGGCTTTCAAAGAAACTCGATAAAATGAATGCAATTTGGTGGCAACATTTCCATGAATATGATTATTATTTTAATTATAATTAGAATTTTCTTTGAATTCAGACACTGTGAAAATGGAGGAGATGAAACAATCCAAGGTGCTCCCTTGTTCTGGTGGCTTCTGGGAGAGGTATTTCAAGGTATTTTAGCACTTGAAACCTAGACAAAGCTGATCAAAGTGCTGCTTTTCCTCAAAGAGAAATATCTTTACTATGAGCTAATGTCGTATGCTATTGAACTTACAAAACACATTCATGCTTTCCTTGGCAGGCCAAGGAGGAGGGGATGGCTAACAAAAGTCATATAGATTAGAATCAATTCACCTTATCTGTTAACAAAAAATAACATCATGTCAGCAGTGTGAACATCTGAACATTAAGTGACACAATATGATTTGATTAGTTGAATACATAATCAGGTATGCCCAGACATATAGGTCACCTGCTTACACAGGCGATTACTCAGCTTATTTACAGGGGCTTGGAGGAAAGGTTTTTCTACTGATATACTAGTGAAACATGAAAAGAAAAAAAAATTACTTATTTCTAGTACTGAAGTGTTTACATTGGCTACTCTATCTTGCACAGCTTTCTCTTAGTGAACTTTAATTTAATAAATTTAGTTTATTATGGCATGTGCCAAACATAGGTTTGATCTGAGAAAATCTGCCTATTTGATATCTGAAAAAGATGGATTGGAGTGTAAGGGTACCTTAATGAAAGAAACTTATGTAGCAAGATGATAACAATGTCCCCTTCAGCTGTGGAGGATACATGATTTCTAATGAGTCTTTCTGAACTGAAAGAAACCAGTTTCCTTGAAATCAGGGAGTTTTTTTTTTTTTTAAGTCTTTATGCTTTGACCACCATATTGATGGTTGACAGCTTTGAATAAGGTCTGGAATTGTTTGAACTTTGTGGATTCAATGAGAACCTAATCCCTTTTAAAGGTTATTTTACAGGTGTGCCTTCTTTTAAGACAAGTCCATAAAAATCTGAATTCACAAAGTAGATAATTTAAGGGCTAATTATGTGCTTTTAAAAAAGATTCTTCCTCCTCCCTCTTTTTAGAACGTATAAAAGGTTTCCTTTAAATAGACATTTCTCCAAAAGTATTTTAAATGATTATTTTTTTAAAGTTCATAAAGTCTTTTAGGAAAAATATAGTTTAGGATCAGAGATTTAGATTTAGAAGAGACCTTAAAGCCTTCTCACCTTCATTTTAAAAATGAAGAAATGGAAGATCACAAAAGTTAAAAGGATTTTCCCAGGTTCATACAGCTCATAAGTATCAGAGGGGAGATTTGAACCCAGGCCTTCCTGACTCCAGGACCAATATTCATTCCACCACATCATGGTGTTTTTTCAGCAGAAAAGTTAATAAAAAGCACTGGTTTAGGTTAAAGAGACTGGGTTTGAATGCTTGCTATGCCATTTACTAACAGTACAATCCGGACTAATGAACAGTATGACAATATAAGCAGTATAAGCCTCATCTTCTTCATCTGTAAAATGGGGGAAAATCTGTCCTGTCTTTCTCATAGAGTTCTTATGATTTTTAAATGAAATAACAGAACATAGAAAGTTAGGGCTAGAAGTTAGTTTCAGGATTATCTGGCAGAGTCCCCTCATTTTAATATGAGGAAGCCAAAGCTCAGAAAGGTGGACTTACTCAAGGTCATATAGTAAAATCTGAACTCTTGATCCTCTGCCCTTTCTACCACACTATGTTGTCTCTACAACACTGCTAAACATACTTTGCTAACTGTAAAGTCCTATAAATGGGGAAGCTGAGTAAGCTTCAAATCATTGCAGAAATTAGGTTTACCTGTACTCATGACAGATTCTCTATTTGTCTTTAGGAATGTAGAGGCCGTCAAATACTATGAAAGTTGTTGTAATGATTGTTTCTTATCACACCAGGATGAAACACTTCCTTATTCATTCATCCTCCAAGACTAGTTCTTGGCTTTATCTTGGGAAAGAAAAAGGGATGGGGGAATAATAGGAAGTTGAGAGGTGAATTATTACTAAGTAACAGCTTCCTCTGGGGTCCTGGGAGAAGAATTTTGATTGGAGGAAGGAATCTAGCCAATGAAAGAGCTAGAAAGAATAATAATAGTGACAATAAAAATTAAAAAATAATACTAATAACAACATTATATGATAATATATAAGAACAACAACAATAAGAGGGAAAACTTAAAGGCTGGAGCCAGTATGTAGAAGAAGAAATGAGGCAGAAATATGAGACCCTGGAAGCAAAGAATAGAGGGGATATGATCTTGAAACCAGAGAGAGGATGATGGTACAACTGATGCTCAGAGAAGGACTTGGCTGTGAAAGGAGAGAAGGGAAAAAGAAAAGGGAGAGGGTGATGAACTGACAGTTGTTTGGATCAGAGAGAACTGGGTATAGGGCTCTAGAGAAGGTGAGAACATTGAAAAAGAAATCGGATGGGGGAAGGAGAAAAGGTTATAGCAAAGTCTGAAGAAAGCAAAGGAAGTCTTTATTTTATCATAGGAAGGGAATAAAGCCAAACTCAAATCTTGGAGTTAACGATATTTGAGGGGAAATGAAGAAGTATCACAATACAAACAGATTATTTTAAAAGCAATATCATAAAGTGTTGAATTATGCTAGGATATGTTTAAGCCACAAATTTAGTTAAGTAATGTTTCTAGTGTACTATCTTTCTCCTACTCTAACAGATATTCTAAAGCAAAGATTTTTATCCTTGCTTCCTGACATTAGTGTTATAAAGCAGTTCTCTTGTTTATAACGAAACAATAAAACATTAGAAGTTCTTAGCTAAATAAATTTTCTATGAGGAAAAATACCACATCTCAATCAATTAATAAACACTTATTAAATACCTCCTATGTGTCAAGCACTATGCTAAGCACTGTGGATAAGACAAACAAAAGAGAATTCCTGCCCTCAAGGAGTTTACAACCCAATAGGAGAAACAATAAGCAAACAAATATTTACAAAGCAAACAATGTTTAGGATAAAAAGGAAATAATTAAGAGAAAAGCACTGGAATTAAGAGGGGCTGGGAAAAGCTTCCTATGGAAGATGAAATTTTAATTGAGACTTAAAGGAAGACTGGGAGGCCAGTAGTAGGAGTGGAAGAGGGAGAGCATTCCAAGCATGGGAAAATTCTTAGAACTGAGAGAGATGGAGCAATCTTGTTCGTAGAACAGCCAGGAAGGTAGTGTCACTGTATCAAGGAGTTGGTGTTGGGAAGTATGATATAAGAGTTTTCTTTTCTAGTGAAAAGTGTGTGTGTGTGTGTGTGTGGGCTAGATTATGAAGGGTTTTGAATAGCAAGCATCATTTTGTATTTGCTCTTGGAGATAATAGGAAACCACTGGAGTTTATTGATTAGGGGAAGAGACATGATCAAACCGGTATCTTAGAAAAATCTCTTTAGTTGCTGAATGGGAAATGGATCTGAGTGGGGGAGATACTTGGGGTAGGCAGGTCAATCAGCAGGCTATTGCAATAATCAA
Organism: Dromiciops gliroides; assembly: GCF_019393635.1. Lineage (NCBI taxonomy): Eukaryota > Metazoa > Chordata > Mammalia > Microbiotheria > Microbiotheriidae > Dromiciops > Dromiciops gliroides. The sequence continues at coordinate 193,532,836 of NC_057861.1, forward strand.
GGCATGAGATGATGAGGGCCTGCACTAGAGTGGTGCTGTGTCAGAGGAGAGAAGTGGGCATATATGAGAGATGTTGCAAAAGTGAAATTGAAAGGCCTTAGCAACAGCTTGGATATGGGGTAGTGGTGCTGGGGATGAGAGATAAGGAAACATTCAGGATGATTCCTAAATTGCAAGCCTAAACCTGGGAGAATGGTGTTGCCTTCTATAGTAATATGGACAGTGGAAGGTGGAGAGGGTTTAGAGGGAAAGATAATGAATTCTGCTTTTAACATAGTGAGTGTACGATGTCCACTGGACATCCAGTCCAAAATATTTGAAAGGCAGTTGGAGATTCTAGATTGGAGATGAGAAGAGATATTAGGGCAGAAAAGATAGATTTGAGAATCATCAGCATAGAACTGGCAATTAAATTCATGGGAACTGATGAGATCACCAAGTGAAGTGGTATAGAAGTTGATGAGAAGAGGGCCCAGGACAGAACCTTGAGGGATACCTATGGTTAGAGGGTATAATCTGAAGGGGGATTCAGCAAAGAAGACAGAAGAGGAGTCAAATGGGTGGGAAGAAAACCAGGAGAGAATGGTGTCCCAGAAACCTAGAGAGAAGAAGGTATCAAGGAGGGAGTGATCAACAGTGTCAAAGGCTGCAGACAATAGAGTGAGGATTGAGAAAAGAGAGTTGGATTTGGCAACTAAGTGGTCATTAGCAATTTTGGAGAGAACAGTTTCAGTGGATGATAAGGTCAGAAGCCAGATTATAAGGAGTTAAGTGGAGAGTGAGAGGAGAGAAAGTGGAGACACCTATTGGAGACAGTCTTTTCGAGGAGTTTTGCTGTAAAGGACGAAAGAGATGTAGAACTATAATTAGCAGGGATATAGAGATCAAATTAGGGTTTTTTCAGTACAGGAGAGACATGGGCTTGTTTGTAGGCAATAGAAAATGAGTCAGTGGAGAGGGAGAGACTGAAAATAAGTGAAAGAGTGGGATGTCAGTGGGAACAATACGTTGGAAGAGATGAGGTGAAATGTAATTTTTTTTTTTTTTGCGGGGCAAAGGGGGTTAAGTGACTTGCCCAGGGTTACACAGCTAGTAAGTGTCAAGTGTCTGAGGCTGGATTTGAACTCAGGTACTCCTGAGTCCAGGGCTGGTGCTTTATCCACTGCGCCACCTAGCTGCCCCCCAAAATGTAATTGATTGAACAACTAGAGGGGTTGGTCTTGGTAAGGAATAAGGCCACTTCATCATGTGAAATAGGTGGTAAGGGAGGAGACAGTGGCAGAAGGATACTGAGGGATGTGAGATGAGAAAAATGGTACAAGAGGGAACTTATGGACAATGGCCTCAATTTTTTTCTGTAAAGTATGATACAAGGTTCTCAGCTGAGAGAGTGAGGGAAGGGGAGCTATGGGAGGTTTGAGTAGGGATGAAAATGTTTGGAAGAGGGGCAGCTAGGTGACGCAGTAGATAGAGCACCAGCTCTGGAGTCAAGAGGACCTGAGTTCAAATCCGGCCTCAGACACTTGACACTTACTAGCTGTGTGACCCTGGCTGGGAAAGTCACTTAACCCTAATTGCCTCACAAAAAAAAAAAAGAAAAAAGAAAATGTTTGGAAGAACTACTATGGAGAGTGGGATAATGGGATTGCCTAGCAGCAGTGAGAGCCCAGTTGAGGTCCTATAACATAAATTTTAATGTGTAGACACAAAGGTGATGAATGGTGGGTATGATCCAAGAATATGCTACTCAGTAAAAGTGCTCATTCTCCTTTCCATGATTATCCATGCTAATATATATATTTACAACATTCTTCTTACAACAGCCATCTGAGGTGGTTAGGGCAAGAATTACCCTATTGTATTCTGGTAAATGTTTAACAACTAGCTTTTTTGTGTGTGTGTGTGAGGCAATTGGGGTTAAGTGACTTGCCCAGGGTCACACAGCTAGTAAGTGTCAAGTGTCTGAGGCCGGATTTGAACTCAGGTACGCCTGACTCCAGGGCCGGTGCTCTATCCACTGCGCCACCTAGCTGCCGCTACAACTAGCTTTAAAAAAATATATATACACAGGACACATTTTAAAGTTTAATATACACTGTTAACACTTTCTCCATTCCTTTCTTATGTCTAGACAATCAAGAAAACAGTAAATCAAGCCTTGACTTATAGCATTTGCCAATTTTCAAGATGTAAGTGCTCATAGTTAAAATTTAGCAATTGGCTCTCCAGAGCTGGTATAAGCTAGCTTCAGCATGCCTGAAACAGAGAGTTAACTTGAGCTTCCTGATTCCAAATCCAGTTCTCTTTCTACTATACTGACTTGCCTCTTTTTTTTTTTTTTTACATTTTCCTGACAACCTTCCTGTGTTGTCGACAGTATTACTATTTCCACAGATGAAGGAATTGAGACTCACAACACATGAACTGTTGTATTTTTTCAAAATAGATGTACATTTTTGCTTTCAGAAAAGTTTTCCATGTAATATAGCACTAGAATATATTCTATTATATATTATTTCTTGTTTGTAAGTTCAGTATCCACCAAAAGAATGAAAGCTCCTTGAAGTCAGGAACTATGTTTTATACTTCCCTTGTATTCTTCATAGGTCCTGTTTAGCATTATGATGGCACTATAGGAGATGATTAATACACTTTTGGGGGGAGCAATGAGGGTTAAGTGACTTGCCCAGGGTCACACAGCTAGTAAGTGTCAAGTGCCTAAGGCTGGATTTGAACTCAGATACACTGTACCACCTAGCTGACCCTAATGATTAATACACTTATTGCCTAACTGATAATACACTCATGATACAGTTAATGAAATATTGACACCTAACAAGTTTTTTCTCTCTACACCTCTTTTTAAATTTTGAGCTCTATTCTACTTTGCATATTTCCCTTGGCCTTTATCAAGTGGTTTTTATTTTGAAATAAAAATCAATCAATCATCCAGTCAAAAAGAATTTATTAAGCACAAAAGTGCTACTCCATCTTGCTCACCATAGAAGGTCAGATAATAATGGACTTGGAAGGAACCCTGAAGGTCACCTGATACAACTTCCTCATTTTACAGATGTGCAAAATGGGATACCCAGAAATTAAGCGACTTGCCCGAGTTCCCATAATAAACTAGCACTGGAATTTGGGACTAGAGCCAAAATCTTCTGAATCTTAGCTCAGTGTTCCCTTCATGACAACATTACACTCTACAGCCCTCTCTATGTCCAGCTGCTCTTAGCACCAATAGATAATGATAGTACAGTAAAAGCATTGACTAACATGTGGGATATTCATTTTTGTCTAGTAGGCAGCCTCATATTGATATCCATATGGTTTTTGTGCCTCATGAACTACAGTAAAACTGGACTACTCACTTTCCCCCACACTTGTCCTTCTCTATCCTTTCCTCATTTGGTCTCCTATGCTTGGGATGCGCTCCTTACCTCTCTATCTCTGTCAAAAGCCTATCCATAATGTCTTTTTAAAAAAATTTTTTTTTGGTGGGGCAATGGGGGTTAAGTGACTTGCCCAGGGTCACACAGCTAGCAAGTGTCAAGTGTCTGAGGTCAGATTTGAACTCAGGTCCTCCTGAATGAATCCAAGGCCAGTGCTTTATCCACTGCGCCACCTAGCTGCCCCCATAAAGTCTTTTTTGAATCTTCCAAATGGCATTTTTACTTCCCCTATTCATTTGTATTATAGGAGCCTGAATTTTACTAGAAAGTACTGGACAAATGTAAAGAATTTATTAGTTAATCTCTCCCTTCCTTGAATCTTTTTGGAGACTTAGGAAATTTAAGGCAGAGGCCACAGCAGTGTATAATATCTTTGCAATGGTGCCCACTGTCTCTCTCCATTGCTTTCAAGGTTGCCCAAAGTGTTGATTCTTTAAAGATCACGGGGTTCAATGATTCAAAGCCAAGCAGCATAACTAGGAGAATATTGGTGAGAAAAACATGAGTTTTCATGTCAGGTAGCAGCTTGGGATCATTGGAAGGGATGCTTAATTTCTCAAATTCACTCCAGCCTGCTCTTCACTTCCTATTCAATTGTGGCCTAAGCTCATTGTCCATTTGCAAAGCCTGACCAAAATATATGGACTGATGGGCTAACTCAATGGGCTCCCCATTCAATTGACTCTATTTGTATCACCAGTGACAATGGGACCACTATATTTCTATTCCGATGCCTCAGAACTTGACTGCTATGGACAGAAATGGAAATGGCACTTATCAGGTCAGGGAGAGAAATAGAATGGTGTAGTAGAAAGATCAATGGACTTGTAATCAGAAAGCCCTAGGTTAGAATGTTGCTTCTGACACTTCCTAGCTCTGTGAACATGGCAAGCCACATAACCTCTCTGATTTCAGTTTGATAACTGTAGTACTATGCCTCATTGTGATATGGAGGGAACCCTTAGTTTTCAAATGTAAGTGTCGGCATATTCTACCATGTTGGAAAGACTTCAAGTATTACCCTGGCAACAGATCAAGTCTGTTTTTTGACAGCTAGCCTAGCTGACCATGGAGAAGCACATTGTCAATAGGCTGGCCATCTGGTGATGACTTCTTTTTTTGGCGCTGGCAACCCATGCAGCAAAACAAAGCAAAAAAAATGTTCGTCTGTCCTGCACAGCCTCCTTCCACTTCTTTAGAGATGCAGCAGAGTGCTAAGAATCATATAGTTTTGTTTTTTTGGGGGGGCAGGGCAATGAGGGTTAAGTGACTTGCCCAGGGTCACACAGCTAGTTAAGTGTCAAGTGTCTGAGGCTGGATTTGACTCAGGTCCTCCTGAATCCAAGGCCAGTGCTTTATCCACTGCGCCACCTAGCTGCCCCTAATCATATAGTTTTAAGATGATCTATAAACTTAAATTTGACAGTTGGTATTTTAAACATAAGATCCTTGTCCAATGACTCAGTGGCCAAATTACCAGAAAAGTTGAATCTTATCAACTTTGACATTCTTGCTATAAATTGCTATTGTTCATTCTTCATTCTTAAATAGGACCAATAACATCAGGAAGGTGATGTCTTGACTTGAAAGTGAATTGGATTTAAGTAATTCAGGGCTGTGCAAAGTCATCAGGTTCACTCTCCTTCAGAGTCCTCAGAGTCCAGTGACAAGACATAGGTCAGGATAAATGTTGGTAGCCCAGATACAGTAGGAGACTCTGGCCCTTTAAAACTAAGGTCTTTCCCAGGTCTCAGTTTGTGGATAAAGCACTGGCCCTGGAGTCAGGAGGACTGAGTTCAGATTTCACCTCAGACACTTACTAGTTGTGTGATCTTGGGCAAGTCACTTAACCCCAATTGCTTTAAAACATCAGGTATCATTTCCAGTCATCATGATACACACACACACACACACACACACATATACATACATACATATATATAGCCATTGGACCCAGATGACTCTGGAGGAGAAAGTGAGGTTGGTGACTTTGCACATCCCTCCCTCCCTTAAATCCAATTCAGTGCAAGTCATGACATTATGTCATGGTCCTTTGAGAATGAAGGACAAACAACAACAACAACAACAACAACAACAACAGTTTGTCTGAAGCAACACCAATTCAGTGATTAAAGGCTAGGTAAGAACTGGGATAAAAGATGGCCTAGTTTGAATTCACAAAAGAATCAATATGGGAGGGGAAGACCCTCAGAATTTCTGGCCAGAACAAAAAAAACTTGCTCTTTACACTCATTCTGAACCATCAGAACCCAAACACTGTATAAGTGAGGTTTGGGCTGGGACCTATTATTGGTCAATCAGTGAGAGCCAGAGGGATTTGGGTCCAACAGCTCCATTTGAATCCCAGTGGACTTTATCAAAACCTGGTTTATCAGAGCTATATTTCAAGAAATAATAAATGAAAATTATACGAGACAAGAGTCAATTGTCCCAGTTTTTAAAAAAAGAATGATAGAATGAATAGAAAGTGATGGGAAAAAAATCTGGCCTCCAATCCTCAAGATATCTTGGGAAGTATAAGTGATTAAATTTTATATTCCTCTGGAAAAAGCACCCACATGTCAAGGTATGACTTCCTGTATGGATAGAGGGAGAAGAGGAGGGGGAAATGCAATAAATTAAAAAACAACAACAGAAGAAGGAAGTTGTAGCCAAACGGAACAATGATGCACATTGGCTGATGGAAAGGCAAAAAAAAAAAAGTTGGTAGAGTGGGTTTTATAATATGCTGAAACATTAAAAAATTTCTTGGGATATTTGGTCACCATGTAATGCAAAGCAACATCAGCATTTATAGAAAGACCACCATGAAAATAATTGTAGTTTCTGTACCATTAAGGGCTGAAATAATTCTGCAAAGAACTTGATAAGATTATCCAAATTCAATCAACATACACTCTGATACTTGGTCTTATAATGCAAAGGTGAGAAATGGTGAGGATGGGAAGAAATATATAGGAAAACATCATTCAACAAGAAAGAACGGGGAGGCAGCTAGGTGGCACAGTGGATAAGGCACCGGCCCTGGATTCAGGAGTACCTGAGTTCAAATCTGGCCTCAGACACTTGACACTTACTAGCTGTGTGACCCTGGGCAAGTCACTTAACCCCTCTTTGCCCTGCAAACAAACAAAAAACAAGAAAGAATGGAAGAGACCAAAGACTTCTAGGTGATACAGAAGCCTCATGCCTCTATATCTAGAAAATAACTGTTAGGTATTAGTCTTGGTGATCACCAAATAACCACATAAAGAAGGAAACAGTTTATATATTACCAGATAGGAAAATACTTGCTATTGATGTGTGTTATAACTGAATTAACTGCCTGTATTTAGTCAAACTATTGCCTCATCAGAACTAAGATCATGAATAGTAAAAAACAAGAAGAAAAAAATAAGTGAGAAAAATAACATCATTGACATACTTTAACTGATCCATTTCAAGAAGTAATTAAAACTAAAAATTAGAAGTGGAAAAAAAATTTTAATATCCACACAGATTACAATACTTCTTTCATAAGCTTAACCAGTATTAATTAGATGCTTCAACAGAGATCAAAAAAAGGCCAGAAAGAATCTTAGTCAGCAAATATTCAACTTGCTAAATTGAGAGAGATGGCTCACAAAGGCAATAGCACAATAGAATACACATTCATTTATAAAACCTTACGAGGATGATAGACAATTATATGTAGTTTTGTCTCAAAAAGCATAGAGAATGGGACAGTGAGGTGGCTCAGTGGATAAAGCAGCAGCCCTGGATTCAGGAGGACCTGAGGTCAAATCTGGCCTCAGACACTTGACACTTACCAGCTGTGTGACCCTGGGCAAGTCACTTAACCCTCCCTCATGCCCCACACCAAAAAAAAAAAAATAGAGAAGAAGCAGAAGATAAAACTGCATTAAAGAAAGTTTGTCAAGATATTAAATTAAGCAAAGTTATCCCAAGGCCATTCAAGAATGAAAATGGAACACGAAGAACAAATAGAAGAAAAATGGAAAAGATTTGCAAAAAATCATCATGACAAACCTTTTTTACATCAAAGACTGTAGAACAAATCACAATCTTGATTATGCCTACAGAGGAAGTAGAAATGGCACTAAAGCAAATAAAGATGGGAAAAGAAACTGTATTGAAATATATACATACATACATATATATATGTGTATACATACATGCATACAAATATATTTTATACACATATATACATATACATGTATACACATGATATGTCCTGGAAGTGATACATTTGTATATTGAGAGACTGATATGCAAGGTTTATGAAGGAGGGAAAGATATCAAAGACATGGAAAAAAATCTTGGATCTTATTAATACTAAAAGAAGGCAAATGAAAGAACATCAATAATTATTGATTGATATGCTTAATCTCCCATCTGTACAAAATCTTTATAAGAATCATCTATAAATGAACCAAGGGCACCCTCAATGAGAGTGAATTAGTGAAGGGTAATCAGGCTTTCACAAGTCATATCCCATAAAGGGCCATAACTTTACAATTACATAATTAATGCAAAGATATAGAGAATACAACATCCCATTGCATTTATTGTTTTTATTGTATTTTACAAAAATGTTTTGATTTGGTGGAATAAAACATCATCTAACAGGCTCTCTTACAATAAGTTGTCTGCCATTCTTATATCCAAATGAAAATTGTTTGGAAGATATAATGATAGAAATAATTAGTTTCAAAGACCCTTCAACAATAAATATCAAACAACAGATGAAACAAGAAGATGTATACTTGCCAAAAGTTTTTTGCCGTTGTGATGGAACATATCCAGTGCAGAGTCCAAGTTGAAGAGGGATTCTCTGTGGATGGTGAGGCTCTCTGCATGCTCCTTTTTGTAGATGATGGTGTGCCAATGGCATCAAGATGCAGAACACTGCAGAGACTTCTGAATGTAATCTGTAAACACTCAAAGATATCTGGATTAGCTATCCATACAGGAAAGACCAGTAGATGAAGAATGACTATTACTCAGATTTCAATATGCATGTATATTTAGGAGAGACAGGACAGATGGACAATAAGTTTGGCCCAAAGTAGAATAGGAAGAGTAGGGTGGGCTATGTAACGATTGGAATGACGCCACCTGCTGGAGACTTACTGTAGAAAAGCTCCCCATGAAGTGAAGGTCTTTGAGGGCAAGACCAGGAGTCTTTTCTTTGGCGTCAGGAAGTGACGTTGGCTAGTGGGAGGAAGAAGGAAGAGACTGGCGCTCTGTCTCGCTCTCTTTCCTTTGGACTCTGGTGGAGAGCAGAGCTAGAAATGTGCTCTCCCTTTAATAGATAGATGAATGTAGGCCTTTCTCTCTCTCTTTACCAAATTCTTATTCTCCTTAATAAATGCTTAAAAGTCTAACTCTTGCTAAAGCTTATAATTTATTGGTGACCACTCATTAGATATTTTAGACAGACTAGCTAGAATTTTAGCCCTTAACAGCTAGAATAATTTTGAGAAATTGGAATCCTCTTTTATTAATCTCAAACTTTCCATGAAAGCACAGGACCATCTTTTCAATACCAATATTGTTATATGGGAATGAGATGTGGAATATTACTGCTTCTGAAGAACTATAATTAATAGAGAGGCACATGGTGGGTGTGAGAAGGGTGTAACATATAACTATTAAGGAACATTGAAGAAGAATATGAATAAAAGATGTCACCAAAGAATTCTGTGATAAGAAGAGAAGAATCAGGAAAACCTGGGTTCAAATCTCTTCTCTGATACTTTCTAGCTATATGACCCTGTGAAAGTTATGCAACCTCTCTTATACTCAGTTTTCTCATTTGTAAGATGGAATAATTATATCTTTAGTACACCACACAGGGTTACTGTGAGGATCAAGTGAGGTAATTATGCAAAGGACTTTAGAAACACTAAATACATGCCAGTTATCATTTTTAATATCACTGATCACGCTAATTCTGATTGACAACTCCACCAGCTATGACATTGCTGAAAAGAGAAAAAGGGCATGGTTTCCATCTTTTATGTACTTTGTAACCATTTGTGAGGCCTGGTTTGTACAAAATCTCTGCACAAGGACACTGAAATAGAGAGATCTAATGTTAACACTGTTCCTGAGATCACGGGTTTTTGTTTTTTTTTTTGGTGAGGCAATTGGGGTTAAGTGACTTGTCCAGGGTCACACACCTAGTAAGTGTTAAGTGTCTGAAGCCGGATTTGAACTCAGGTCCTCCTGACTCCAGGGCCGGTGCTCTATCCACTGCGCCACCTAGCTGCCCCCATCACCATTCCTAATTTTTAAAAACCTCTTTAGTGGTTAGCACTGAGAAATCAAGATTTTGTTCTTTAGCATTCTACCCAATTTATGATATAGCAGTGAGAACACTGACCCTTCCCCATTTCTTCTCTAAGGCCTTTTGACAATGGTGTTAATGTCCAGTGCAATACACTATATCAATGCTAGTACAACTTTATTTCTGGGAGTGAAATGTATAAATTGTGTTTTTTCCTCAAACAAAATACTAATATACCAGCTTTGGATGGTGAACATTTACTTAACGAGTGCAATATTGTGGTGCAAAAAATCTCTACCATTTTGTTTGAGAAGTAGTTGCACGGTCTGGACCTCCATTTCCAGAGAGGATGAAATTCTGGGACAAAACTGTTGTCAGTCTTCCTTGTGGAGATAAAGGTATTGAGAAGATGTTCTTCCTGGACTGGACACATTCAGGATGTAGAGAGCTTTGCCAATCTTGCATACATGTTTTTATTTACATAATTATTGGTTTTTATGAGTGAGGACCTTCTACTTTGTGCTAATTTATAGGAATTTTACTGTTATAAGAAACACTCCCATCTTGGGAGTGTCATTAGGTAAGGGTAGGTGAGTCTAAGAATTTCATAGATCCTGAGTCCAGAGAGGGGCAGTGGGCTTAAGGGGAAGGAATCAGGAAGACCTGAATTCAAATCCAGCCTCTGATAGCTTTGTGACCATGGGCAAATTACTTAAGCTCTGTTTATCTTAGTTTCCTTGTTTGTAAAATGAGGATAATAATAGCACCTATCTCCCAGAGTTGTAGTGAGGATCAAATAAAATAATAATTGTAAAATGCTTAATACAGTGCCTGGAACATACTAAGTGCTATATAAAATTTAGCTATTATTTTTGTTATTATTTAGCCATAGCAGGAGAAGTATATTCAACAAGTATAGGGATTGAGGACACCTTGATAAAAATAGCAAGGAGAGGCAGAACATATCACTGCCCACCTACCAAGGAAATATGGCAACCTTTATATGACTTCATTGTGGTGGATTGATACACCCCCCCCCCTCCACACACCAATTTTGTGGGTTTCACCCCTTAAGAGGTCCAGATCACTGATCTGGAGATGGTGAGTCAGCTTTACGATCCAAACTCCTCTGGTTTCATCTTGTTAGATGTATTTGGCTCACAGATAAATAGTCCTGGATCTTCCATTTGACTCTGATCAGACTAACTCTGGATTCTTTTAAGTCCTAGGCATCTAAGACATGACCACGTTAAGAATACTTTCCATTTCATTTACAGCATCATATTTAAGGAAATACAAATGAAAGGAAATGGCTCTCAGGGTATTTGACATTCTCGGATACTTCAATTTGTCTGTGGTCTCAAAGGTATGGGTACTTCCTCCACTGCTGCACATACAGCTATACTGTCTTGTTTTTTTCCTCCCACTTCACCAGTGATTTCATTGGTACAGGAAACTTCTAGTGAGGAAGTCTCTGGACGTTTTCCAGATAGAGTAACTTCCTCTACTGATACAGTAGACAGTACAGTAGACAATATTAGAGCTGGGGTTTATAACTTGGAATCCATAAACTTAAATACACAGACACAGACACACAGACACACAGACACACACACACGAATGGTATTTCAATATAATCGGTTTCCTTTTTAATCCTATATCTTTTATGTAATTTAAAAAATATCAGAGGAGGGGTCCATAGCCTTTACTAGACTGCCAAAGGGCTCCAGGACACAAAAAAGTTGAGGTTAAGAATCCCTGATTAAAAAGTTGATTAGATCCACATTCAGAGAAAGAACGGATGGAGTCTGAATGCGGATCAAAACATTATTTTTCACTTTATTTTTTTCAAGTTCTTTTTCCTTTTGTTCAGTTTCTTCTTTCATAACATGACTAATATGGAAATATGTTTTACATTATTGCACATATGTAGCCTATAACAAATTGCTTACCATCTATGGGAGCGGGGGAGGAGAAGAAGGAAAGGAGAAAATTTAGAATTCAAAATTTTATTAAAAAATGAATGTTAAGGGGCAGCTAGGTGACACAGTGGATAGAGTGCTGGGTCTGGAGTCAGGAAGACTCATCTTTTTGAGTTGAAATCTGGTCTCAAATACTTACTAGCTGTGTGACCCTGGGCAAGTCACTTAACCCTATTTGCCTTAGTTTCCTCATCTGTAAAATGAGCTGGAGAAGGAAATGGCAAACCACTCCAGCATCCTTGTCAAGAAAACGCCATATGGGTTCATGAAGAGTCAGACACAACTGAACAACAACAACATTGAAAGGAATAATACACACTGGATCTTATTTTTAAAAAAAGAATGTTAAACATGTTTAAAAATGAATGTTAATTTTTTTAAAAAAAGTTGATTAGAATGGGGGCAGCTAGGTGGCACAGTGGATAAAGCACTGGCCCTGGATTCAGGAGTACCTGAGTTCAAATCCAGCCTCAGATGCTTGACACTCACTAGCTGTGTGAACCCGGGCAAGTCACTTAACCCCCATTGCCCTGCCAAAAAAAAAAAAAGTTGATTAGAGCACTTGATTTGCCTAGGATCATCAAGTCACTATGTAGCAGAGGCAGAATTCGAATGCAGGTTTCTTAGACCAGCTGTATTCTTTCTTTATTTTTTCCCATTTCTGTTATATCATTAATTCTCTGGCCATTGACTTCCTCTTTTTTTTTTTTTTTTTTTTGGTGAGGCAATTGGGGTTAAGTGACTTGCCCAGGGTCACACAGCTAGTAAGTGTCAAGGGTCTGAGGCCGGATCCGAACCCAGGTCCTCCTGAATCCAGGGCCAGTGCTCTATCCACTGTGCCACCTAGCTGCCCCCATTGACTTCCTTTTAATAGATTATTATTGTTGTTTTTCTTTCATTCTCATAGGACCATGATATTGGGGTGATGTCATGACTTGCACTGAATTAGATTTAAGTGATGAATGGCTGTGTAAGGTCACCAAACTTACTCTCTCCTCCAGAGTCATCTGGGTCCAGTGGCAAGATATACATCAGGACACTAGAGATAACCCCAAATGTTTAAGGCAATTGGGGTTGAGTGACTTGCCCAGGGTCACACAGCTAGTAAGTGTCTGAGGTGAGAGTTGAACTCAGGTCCTCTTGACTCTGGGGCCAGTGCTCTATCCACTAAGCCACCTAGCTGCATGAGCTATAACCCACAAAATGCTACAACCTTCTTTAACCCCAGTACCAGAAACACTCATGGCATGAATAATGAAAGCACATTTTGGAAGACTCTCTTACTTCCCCTGGTTTCTGTGCCACTATTCAGAAATCTGGTAAAATACCAGAAATGCCCCACTGAAACATAATGACACTAGCTCTCCACTTTGGTAAAAAAGCACTTCACAGCATTGGCACGACAATGTTAAAGAAAAAAGTTTTATAGAAGAAATGGAGAAAACAAAATAGAGACCTTTGAAGGAACAAAGATCATAGGTCAAAAGCCCCCCAATATAAATGCCCAGCGTCACTCATGTGACAGATGATTAATTGGACCACTACTTTGTTCCAATCAGTATTAACAAATTTGATATGATTCCATGGTGGGGGGGGTGGAGTGTGGGGGGGTGATTATAAGTTCTGTATATTGGGCCCCAGAGCTGTGAACTACAGATTGTAAGTTCACTTGCTTAGTCATAGGAAGCTAATTAGAGAAACTCCACTCGTGTTTTTGCCTTCTCATGGTGACCAAACCCAGCATGGAGGAGGTCAATCAATGATATGGAAAGTTTGCTGGTTATTTTTGTTGCTCCTCCATCCCTCATCATCCCTCTCTTGCCCAACATGGGAAGATGGCCATTGACCAACAAATGGTCTCATTTCCTGACCTGGGGCCTGCCTGTCTACTGGCCCGTCAGCCCATGTAAATGTTTTGACATCTGTTTATCAGTGTTGCCTATGGGTCTGGTTCATTGGCTTGATAGGACCTCCTGAAAGGTCAAAATAGGTCTGTCAAGGTCTGCTCATCAGCTCATTTGCCAACCAATGACATTCCATATTTTGTGTAGACCCTCCTGGAGGACCAATGTCAAGATCTATCATCCAGTGAGGCTCTGTATTTTACTATGGCTCTTTTGTATCATCGGGTATCAAGCACTATAATATTAAGGCCCTGGAGGAAGGGGGCATCTCAGATTATGAGGAAGATACGAGGTCTACTTCATTAGAGGGGGCCATGGACCCTTTTAATAAAATCCTATTGGCTCAGAGCTCTGCCTCAATTTCTTTTATTGTATATTGGACAATTTGGGACCCTACACTAGCAGTATCAAACATAACACCTTTAATGAATCATCTTCAATAGCTGTTCTTTTCTGGTGCCTCTCTCTCTCTCTCTCTCTCTCTCTCTCTCTCTCTCTCTCTCTCTCTGTCTTTCCATCTCCTGTCTTTGTCTCTATTTCCCTCTGTCTCTCCTCCCAGTTCCCTATTCTTCCCTTGACATTGCTGTGATTTTTACTGCAGTTTCTTCCAGCAAAGTGAGGAAAAACAGTGCAATCTTTGCTGTCCAGGCAAGGGGCCAAGAGATTGGCCTTAAGGGCCTTCCTTGCTGGGTGCATCAATCCAGTCCAGACTGAGGATTCCCTTCTTTTCAGGCTATTCCTTTTGTCATAGCTCCAGAAGTTGCCTGGGGTGGGGTGGGGTGGGGGTGGGGGAGCTGCTCATTGCACTTCTCCTCAGGCAGCTCTTCTTAATCAGCTCAGGGAAAGGACAAAAAAGGAAAATCCCAGGACAAAGTATATTTCACTACAACCTTAACTACTAGACTATTGCAGTATTGGCATTACTAGGGAAATTCACCAAAGGCTAGTACTTAGTTTTAAATCTGGTCTCAGATACTTAATAGCTGTGTGACCTTGGGCAAGTCACTTAACCATGTTTGCCTCAGTTCCTCATCTGTAGAAATGAGCTGGAGAAGTAAATGGAAAAATGCTACAGTGTCTTTGTCAAGACAGCCCCAAATGGGGTCACCAAGAGTCAGACACAACTGAAAATGACTGAACAACAACACAGTTCCTGACCGTTATACCAAACTCTTTGCTCTCATGTGCAAAAGCTAAGGCACAGGGCAAGAAATCAGAAGGCAAAGAGAAAAGGAAAAAAGGAGAGGAAGAGGGAGAAGGCTGTGGAATGGGAGACTTCAAGATCTTGCATCTGAAGTCAGAGCACAGGGGTTTGAATACCAACCCTGCCATTTGCTGCCTATGTGACCTTGTATAAATGTCTTTAGCCAGAAAAGGCCTGTTTCCTCATTGGTAAAATAGCAATAATAACAGCACTTACCTCGCAGGGTTGTTACAAGGTTCAGATGAGATAATATTTGTAAAACACATTGTAAACCTTAAAGCAAACTCTCTACTATGTAACTGTTAGCTGTAATTATGTCTAACAGTTATTATCACAACTTTGAGTAGGTGGGAAATGCTTCAAAAACGTCTAATAGATATTTTCTGGGATCTGATGTTTTCCCACCCTAAGTAAATTCCCTTTTAGCTCCAGAACAAGGAACTCCTTTGAAGGTAGGAATAGAATAATTGTTAAGGATAAAGTGAAAAATTCAGTCAAATAGGTTACTTAGTACCCAGTAGGGAAAACATAAAAATTGTTTGATTATTTTTCTTGAATTTGTTAAGTGGTCATTAATTATATAAAGTCTTATAGTTGCTGCATTCTATAAGTTGATTTGTAAGTTGCTTGATTGGAATGTCAAATGCATTTTCCCCACAGAGAGTTTTACATGGTGGTTTAGTTCCCACAAAAGACTACATTAACATTATCATATTTCTAGTACAATAAAATGTAATGTCCTTGAAATATGATACACACTTGGAAATTTAGTACCTTGGAATCTAATCATTCATATAACAAATCATGAGAATTTCATGAGAAATCATTCGATTGAAGCATTTATTAAGCTTTTATGTCAGTTACTGTGCTAAATTCTGGAGATAAAAGTAAAAACAGTTCCTGCCCTCAAGGAACTTACATTCTACTGGGGACCTGTATATGTAGATGCCTATAATCTGCTTTTCGAAGCCCATTTTCAGGAAACTTCCCCTTGGCTGAGATGAATTATTCAATGATCATCGGTGGGGAGTTCCCAGAGTTTAGGAGAGAAGAGAGATCCTGGTTTTGTGACTCCTGCTTTAAGAGAGAAGATATACCAGTCCAGATTATTCAGATCCCTGGAGGAAGAGACACAGAGAGACCCTGGTGAGAAGTCTTGATCCTTATCCACAGCTTTATAAACTAGAGTCTTTGGGAATTTCATCTTGGGTGAGATCTAGGACCCTTTCTTTTGTTTTGTTTTGTTTTGCAGGGCAATGAGGGTTAAGTGACTTGCCCAGGGTCACACAGCTAGTAAGTATTAAGTGTCCGAGGCCAGATTTGAATTCAAGTCCTCCTGAATTCAGGGCCAGTGCTTTATCCACTGTGCCACCTAGCAAGGACCCTTTCTTTTGGTCGAGCTGAGATTTCTTACTCCCCAAGCTTTTGCCAACTCTGTTCCTCACAGATCAAGGGAATACTAAGTTATTAATCTCTACCAATGAGGAGAGTCCCATGCAGATGGACTTGAGTAAATTAAAATATATGTGCATTTACACACACATATACATACACATATACATTACACATACATATATGTATATATACATTGCACACACAAGATAAATACAGATTTAAGTTAAAATTACAAAGTAGCCTTAGGCTTGCAGGGGATCAAGGGGTCTGTGAACTTGGATGGGGAAGTCTTTAACTGAAATTTAGCATTTCCTTTAAACATTAATTTAGGCAACAAACATTCTAAGAGGTGTTCCACGAGTTTCACCAGACACCAACTGTAAAGAGGTCTATGACACAAAAAAGGTTAAGAGCCCCTTCCTCAGAGGGAAAGGCTCTAACTAGCAGTTGGAGGTGTCAAGAACACCTTTACCCCTGGGTCAGGGGCTCTAATAGCCTAGAGGGAGAAGAAAATGCAGGAATAGTAGAAAGTATGTAAGGATGAATGTTTGGCCTACACTTTCCGGGTTGTTTGATCACTTCTCTGTCTCAGTCCCACCTCAGCTCTTCAGTCACCTCTTTCTTTTCTTCCAGAGTCCCTGGGGATTGGACTGGCAGCTTTCTTTTCACTTTAACCACCAGATGCTTTGGCCTTTGGTTTTGCTCCTCCCTGGACAACTGAATGTCAGAATATAGTCTTACATTTCTTTACTTACCCTTTTGTTCCTGGAACAGGTACACAACCCCTCAAACACTTTTCACAAGATTTTTTACTCCTAGTAACACTGGGGAAGTGAGGTTGGGTATAGATTGGCTGTCTCTTATGCTTTCCCCTATATTCTTTTTCTTCATTTAGACTGTAGGTCACACACACATGTTAATAAATGTATTTGAGTATACAAAGGACCAAAGTATGATTAATTTATGTTCCTGGGAAAACACAAAAGGCTGTCCAGGCTATCCTGGGTATTTATTCTGGGATGGGGACAAGAAGAGTCACCATAGATCTTATGTCACCATAGATTTTACCCTCGACAGGCCCTGACAGAAGCAAGAATTAGGGATAAGGTGATCCCAGATAGTTTGAGGCTAAGGGAAGAAGGGAAAGAAATTAAAAGTAATATGGCAGTTGTGGAGAGAGAAACTTACTGTAGTCACTGGGCTACTAGCCCAGGAAAGTCATTTCTGTGTAACTACTGATAGGAAAAGGACATTAGTACATTAATAGGACTGAGTATACAAGAATAGAGGACTATCTATATAATATATTTTAATTTTTTTGAGGTCAGTGCTATATACAATGGCAAAAATGTAAGTCTGGTGTCTTGCTTGATATTGTGATAAGCAGTGATTAAATTATTTAAATGAAGATAAACTAATTTCAATTCCATGAGGATTACCTCTTTGCCTTAACTAAAACATCATGCAAGCCAAATTCAATATTTTGCTCTTGATTTTAGACTGCACAGTCTAGAAAAATCTTTCTAAATACTAATAGTTTATTAGAACCTTTGTGAGCCTTCTTTTGATGTTAATAATTCACTGTAGGACCAATTAACTATGGTTTTATTCACAGCCTACATTCCTTACAATAATTTTTATATTCTGCAATATCCTACATTATAATGACATGCACATTTTACTTCAGAAATTATATTATCATCACTTGAGACTTTTGACCAAAGAAAATCCTTTCCTTTTTCTCAAAGTGTGCTTTTGACAAATAATTTAAATTTGCATTTCTGAGATAAAGTATTATAGATGACTCTTATTTTTGTATGTGAAAAACCATATTCAGAGAAAGATAATAGAGCAAGTATCAGTCTGTGACAACAGTAATTTAAAGCGAATATATCTTACCATAAAACCTAAACCCAAATTATGCATTATTTAGAAGTATTTTTGTAATGATATATCAAAGATTTCCAAAGTCATGAAAAAAATATAATGCCTTTAGAGAATGCCCTTAATATGCTGTCAATTTAAGCATCCATTTCAAGTTAACTGACTTTTAAAGAAGGGACATATCATGGAGAGAATGATAATAGCAAAATCTCTGTTTAGAGAAATGACCCTTTTTCGGGGTTACCTTTCTCTTGAATTCTTTCCAAGGTGACATTATGATAGAGGCTCAACATTCGAATATACTGTAACCCAAAAGCAGAGTATGAATTTAAGGGATAGATTAAATAAAAGGGTGATTATTTGTATTACAAAGGTTTAGTCCCTGAACAAAGGGATTCTTTTAGGTATTAAGCTCCACTACTGCAGGTAAATGTTTGTTTACAGATCATTGATGAAAAGGCTTGGGGCAGACTTGGGCTAACCTGAGTCTGGTTTTCCCTGAAATGCAGATGAATGTTACTTCAGTCTTTTGTGCTCCCAAAGAACCTATTAACACAAATGTGCCATTTTGTTTTTCCCTAATTGAAAAAAAAAAAAGAGGATGAGAATTACTGTGTTAGAAACCACTGCCAATTGAAGACTAAAAAGACATTAAGATAAATGTCAACAGGATCTCATGATTTGATTTATAAAAATTCAGTGCATACACAACTTTTCTGAAAAATGTCCATTGCATAAAGTGAAGTATTAGCTTTTTAGGTTTTAAAGACCAAATTTATTGGAGGTAGGATCATAAAAATATGTGTCTGAGACCAGTTGGGATAGAGTTTCTTGAACTTGTGCTATGATTTCTGATCCAATATTCTAGAAGAGAATTGTTTTTGCATTTATGTTTTTGGTACACAGTAGGGAAATCCCCCCTGAGCAGTACATTTGATATTCTTGTGCATGAAATTCCCATTTACATGAATACATTCTGGCTTTTCATTTAATTTTTATTCCTTTTAAGGGAAAAAAAGCATATTGTGTGAAATAAGAGTTTGTTTAATATAATCCTTCTATCACTGAATGTTTGTGTACCCGAGACCAAGGGTATCTCTTTTAATTATCCTTTGCTAATGAACTGACCATTGTTTCTACAGTCTGTTGGGCTGGAGAGAAAATGAGGAACATTATGGAAAATTAGTTATTACATTTAATTACTTTGATCATATATGGATGCTGCTAATGTTCATCAGGTCTTTGCATCTTCTCAGAAAAGGCCAGACTAAAGCTCAGCTCTCATATACTGCATCAGTGCAAGGCACTGGAATAGGTCCAAAGGGACAATGCATTTTTATATATGCCTGTGAGAATTAAAATGTCCAAAAAATGAGGAAAGCATCATAGACTCTCAGCTTGAACAACTGACCTTTCTAAACGAAACAATTGGGACCAGGGCTAAAATTGGCCTGGCTTAAAGTCTTAGATGCTAGGCTTTGCCTGTGGTCTAGAATACTTTCATTAATTTAATATGCCAGTTGAACTGAAGGGTGCTCAGTAGAATGACTAACTATAGTTATCAGACTCCCTTGCCTATACAGAATTCAGAAATATAGGATGTCCCTAAAGTCTTAGACTTATTTAACTGTTGTTTTGCCTTAATACAGTTAAATTGCATCTTCTCTTGCAGGCTGGTGTAGATAAAAAACTAAAAAGGCTAAATATTTTTCTCATATGAGCTACAAATAATAGGACACAATTTTTTTTCAGTAAAAGTTGTTGATTTTCTGATTTCTAGTTTAGTGAAAGATCATTGTTGCCTTTAAGCTTACATTGTTAAAACTTTTCTAAGTTACTTCTATAAAACTTGTTAACCATGTCATTCAGTTTGGTTCAATTTTATTTTTCTTGATATGATAATTTTGAAAAGTTGATCTCTCATTTTAAAAAATGTTCTTCTCTTTTTGCCATCCCTAAAGTTGAAACTATGTGAAAGGCGGGCAGTTTTCAAGAGCTTAATTAGTTATCAAACTACTACATATAAAAAGTCAAATGTTAGCAAGGGTGATGGATTTGTAGATAGAATTAAAATAATAAATTCATTGTAAAATTAGTTGCTTGTAATAGAAACAATCTCACATCTGTGCCTACAGAAATTTAGTATCATGCAAGAAGTTAGGAAAAGAATAAGAGATGATGTAGGAAACCTTAAAGATAGGAAAAAATATAGAGGGTATAAAAAAATGCCAGCAAAATGAAATAAAACAAAAATTACTCTTCTTTCTCATAGAAAAATTTTAGGAAGGGGGTCAGATAACTATCTAATCCCCCAAATCACTTAATTTGGGACTTTGTCTGGGATGGCTACATTCTAGGTGGCATTAAGACACATATTCTGTATTGAAAGGAGGAGGGTATTAAAAAGAAGGCAGGCTAGTCTGGTACATGCTTGTTATAAAAATTTAAATCCTATTGAAGGACTTATGTTTGCTCAGTCTGTAACAGCAACAGTTTCACATCTGCCTCACATATGGAATGCTACATCTTCTTTAGCTGATGAAGTCTTACAGCTCACAGTTTGGTTGATATTTTTACTTCTTTGCTGGGCACTTGACACTGAAGTAGTCTCCATAAGAACACACACACACACACACACACACACACACACACACAATGAAAATCAACCCAGTTTTCTGCATGGGAAAATGGGTAGGAAGTAGACGATGTAGATATGTGGAGACTTCAATTGGGATATTGTATTGTAATTCCAGTTCTAGTTCCTAAAATTAGCAGTATAACTTAATAGAAGTGGTGGGAAAATACCTACACTACCAAAGTAAAGTGAATATTTAAGGCAACAATTTTTGTAATCCTAGCAAAAGCCTACTTTAACTGAAAGTCATTGACTGAGCTGTTTCTTTTCTTTCTTTTTTTTTTTTCCTGAATCATTCAGGATTATTGAAAATATTAACTCTCTCTCCTTTACTTTGCTTGTATTGGATACTCTAGCCTTTTTTCTAAAGTATGTTTTAGTTGAGAAATTTTTTAGTTTAGCAGCTACAATCGAGAATATATAGAGCACATAATCTTTAGCAAATGGTATTTGTTGTTGTTATTGTTCAGTCATGTCTGACTTTTCATGACCCAATTTGGGGTGTTCTTGGTAGAAATTCTGGAATGATTTGCCATTTCCTTTTCCAGCTTATTTTGCAGATGAGGAAACTGAGGCAAGCAGGGTTAAGTGGCTTGCTCAGGGTCACATAGCTAGTCTCTGAAAACAATGCTAGAAGAATGCAACATAAAGAAATGTTCTTTGAGTTTTTCCTTGAAAGCTGTGCTAACACTGAATTTTGACAATTACCTGGTAATGGTTTGTGGTCAACTTGCTCTGTAGAATTAAAGTATGCAGATGAAGCTTTGCTGTCATTTGATGATATTGAGGCAAATTATTAAAGGTTTTCATTCTTATTAAAAGCTTTCAGTTTCAAGTTTATTCCAGTTACACACTGGAATCAGTCTTCATTATATCTCTCCTATTCAGATGCTATTGCAATAGTCTAGGCATGAGGTAATCAGAATGGTGATAGTTTCAGAGGGGAGAAGGGGGCATATTTGAAAAATGTTGCAGAGGTGAAATCAATAGGTCTTGGCAACAAATTAGATATGGGGGTGGGGGTGGGGTGGGGTGAGAGAGAAGGAGGAGTCTAAGATGACTGGGTTTTGAGCCTAAGGGACTGGGAGAATGTTATCCCTACAGCAATAGGGATGGTGGTGGTGGGGAAACTCTATAGGTTCATTTCTTCCCTATGAGTCTAGGAACATCCAATTCAAGACAAGGCTGAAGGCATGAATTATTATAACACATTTTGTGCATATGGTGATAAAGAAAGATCAATTTAATTAGATTATAAAAAGATATGCATATACCTTAAATGATATCATTTCATAGCCAAAGAAATAATGGTTTTAAAAATTATTAGCCCATGGAATTTTTTTTCTTGAATACATCATCCACCATACATTGAAAAATAAATTCTCTTGAAATCTTGAAAAGAAGGTACCGTTTGTGTAAAGAATGACTTTGCTTTATTCTAAGTACTTCCTGAAAAATTTTAATGTCCAAAGTGGTATAGTATATTTAAACTTAATTAGGTTTTTGCCACAGGGAATCATTCTTCTAGCCTTATAAGTGGCCTGTGGTCTTATGTTCTCTGTGGGAGTGTGAGAAGGGCCTACCCCTTAGTAGTTGTAGGGAACTAAATGATTAAGGAAATGATTTCCTTTATTAAAATTAAAAAAAGGAAAGGCAGGTAAGTGTGTCCAAGTGTACTTTTTAGAAAACTTTAGATAGATGATGTCCAGTGTTTATTCTTTATGGTATGACTTGCTTTAATGACAGCCCATCCCCCCCCAAAACCACCCCAAACTAAAAAACAAACAAAAAACTCATTTACTCTTTGTTGTTGTTTAGTTTGCTACAGAAAATAATGAAAGCTTTACTTTTACATTACTGTATGTCACTGATGACATTAACTAGATATATTGCTGCACACTCAAGCAGGATGACACAAAGTCACTTAATTGTGAGAGAATTGTGTTTGCTTATTAAACTAGTTTCCTGAATAATTCTGGCTATATTTTAATTTTACTCCAGCTTTAGAGCTGAGATAAAAATAAATGCTAGGGCTCCTCATCTAAGATGAACTGGGATCTAATTTTCTCATAATCATGTGTTTCAGTTTCCTTTTTTGTCTTACAGAATCACAGATTTTGAGAGTTAGAAGGGACCTACCTAGTGGCCATCAGATGCAGCTCATTCACCCAAAGAATCCCCATTATAACATACCCAACCAGTGGTCATCTAACCTCTTTCTGAAGACCTGGAAGGAGGGGATCCTACCAACTCCTGGGTCAGTCCATTCCACTCTAGGAAAGCTACAACTGTTAGTAAATTTTTCCTGAAAATTAGATTAGATTTTCCTCTTAGTAACTTATACTCATTACTCTTTACTTTGTCCTCTGGGGCCAAACAGAACACCTATCAGTCTTTTTCTTGAAATCAACCAGGTACTTCTGAAGAAGAAAAAAAAAAACCAGGGTAAAACTGTGGCTAAGTGGGTATTCTATATGCTTTATTCCCTCTAGCTGGAATAATTTACCTCCCTACTAGTAAGAGTATTAGTTTAAACTTTCCCTTTGTGGGTTGCTGTAATTTGCTCTCTGGAGGTGAACAAGCCTTAGTATTATTTAGTTGTTTCTTTCAATTTCTGGCACTGTTATATACACAGATAAGGTTGGTCCAGTGAAATATTTGGGGTTTGGGGATTTTGCAGCTAGAGATGAGCTGAATTATTCTAATCTAATTTGGATAATCAGTAAACATACTGTATTTGTGGCCCAGTGTAGTGTGTTCCTTGATGTGCCTGATTATCTGAAAAGAGAAATGACCACAATTCTTTAAATCATCTTGGTGCTGACCATTGCATTGTTTGTGACACACAGTATCATCTGATTTAGTGTGAAGATGTAAGAAGGTAGTCTTTTCATCTCTTTATGTAGAATCAGAGTGGTATCCATGGAAAATTACCTGCAGGTGGTTCAAAATCATTGGTGTTTTATTGACCGTTGAGCCCTCATTGGGACATGCTAGTCTTCTTTTATTTGCACACATTTCCTTCCTCACCCTTAACCCCAAGACAGGGGCACCTAAGAACTACCAATGTTTTTGTAAATTGGGCAAATGTTTAGTACCAGAAGAGCCCATGGTTGCAGTCTTGACCCAGAGATTTCATAATATTGTATATCAGAATGCTTTAAACCCTACCCTTGATATACCAGGTACATTTTTTTTTTTACTGTGGTTTTGCATGTGAGTTCCTTTTCTTTAACCTCCACATGCAGGGATTAAATGTTTTAATGGGGTAAATAAATGTTATCCACTCTTTGTTCATTCTCAGTGCTTGGGTCTCTAATCTAGTACTTGCCAGAGAAAAATGTCTCCCTCAAGTTTCTTTCTCACAATCAGCTTGACCAGTCACTCTGAGCAAAAAATCCCTTTCCATCAGGAAGAGTTTGCTATAACTCTTGATTGGTTATTAGTGTTTTCACAAATCACAAAATTCTCTGTAAAATGCATGTTTAGTCACTGGTTTA
Organism: Dromiciops gliroides; assembly: GCF_019393635.1. Classification (NCBI taxonomy): domain Eukaryota; kingdom Metazoa; phylum Chordata; class Mammalia; order Microbiotheria; family Microbiotheriidae; genus Dromiciops; species Dromiciops gliroides. The sequence goes on from NC_057861.1 coordinate 193,557,108, forward strand.
GTAAAAAATCTATTTCTCTCATGAAATGTGACTGTCCCTTGCCAAAAGACAATGACGAAGTCATAGAAATATGCAAATGTGGAAAAGATAATGTGGTTCAAATTCATCCAAAGGCATTTCCTCTTCTTTGTTTCCTTTTATGATCTTGATGTCATTTGGAATAAACCTTAATTGGGTCATTTTGTCATCTGCTGAGCAGTCTCCATTAGCAAGTCTTTTTACTCTTTAAGTAGTGGTGGTGGCAGTGTCTCTGTCACAGGCAGTTGCCACTTAGTGAAGTTTCACAGACATATCTTCATTATTCATGCATGCTGTGTTTTATTGCAGACACCAGGTGTGAGCTGGGAACACCTCACTACACACAAGCAGCTAAAGAGGTCAGATGTCACTGTTAAAGCCACAGTGATAAAAAAAAAACCCAACAACTCAGAAACAGAGGTGTACCATCACGTGATGGGTTGTGTCCTATGCCTCATAAAGACAGAACAACCCAGGCCATGTTTTATGGTAATGATTTAAGTGACCTATTCTCCAAGTTATGGGCAGTTGGGGGTGGGGGTGGGGGCCTGAACAGTCTTTCTGATGAGCACAGGGGCAATGTTTTGACTATATAGCCTTTTATTAAGAAACCAGGGTGTTTTGGGGACTTTCTCTTTACCAAATTAAAATAAACTCCATTGCTGGCTAAGAGTATGCGTGTGTGTGTGTGTGTGTGTGTGTGTGTATGTGTGTGTATGTATTTCATTGTAAGCTGTATCATGTTTTCAACTTGTTCACATATTTATATTTTTAATAAGTTTCCTTCTAAGTAAACTGGGCTCTGTTAAATACTTCAGAAGAGTACCTAGGAGCCTTGTATGTTTCTTTTGCATTATCATATTGTGGTGGTAATGTATGAAATAATTACAGAATCTAATTAGAGGATGGTTCTTAGGTCATAGCAGAATTGGCACACTAAACACATAATAAATGTCTACTTTCATTTTAATTAACCAGCTTCTCCTTAAAGGTTTTTAATCACTAGTTTAGATAAGTGGGACTTGTAATGATTGTTAAGGAACTGGAGTGTTATGGAAAGTACACCTGCATGAGGTTGGGGAGGAGTTTTAGGGAAACCATTGATGACAACAAAGGACAGTTTTCCTTTTCCACTGATTGTGTAGTTAAAGTGATGGATAATGTCATGTTTCTTTTGAAAGCAAAAAAAAATTCTTTTCCATGATCCCAAAATAAAGTTCCTTGTTAAGCTTCAAGAAAAATAAATCTTCATCATTTGTTTATTATGAATTCTGAAGACTCAGAAAGAAGCAGAAGAATATTTTAAATACAGTGAGTATGAATTTTGGAAGGAAACAGCAACATGGTAGAAACATCCCCAGAAGCATAGTGAGTGATTATGGCTTTTAAAAACTAAATTTTCATTTCAAATTTTCCTTTTTGCCTATTTAGCTTAAAATTCTCTGATTATATGTGTTATATTATCTTCTTGGATTTAGACTCTGGGTTACTGACAGAATAGCTTAATTATAACTCTTAAACTCACGGTGCATTTATCTCTCAGCTTTGACATCAATTATTTTTCATCACATATTTTATTTGTAGAATAGTAAGAATAAAAAAAAAACAAAACACAAAACCTTTATGTGACACTAATTACAGTAAAGTCCCAAGAACTCTGCCTTTCCCCTTTCATTTAGTCAACTCTGTCTGTATTTTGTATAGTCAGTTTTTCATGGACATGTGTATTGCAATTTAAAACAATATGAAATAATGTGGAGAGGCCCTGTGATGGGAAATTAGGAATGACATGTTTAAGATAAAGGGGTGCAGCCACTGGAACAGTGTCTGATGAAGATTTAGAGTGATGGCGAAGCATGTGAATTGTTTATCCATTCTGCCACACGATTGCTGCAAGCCAAGAGTGGTGTAATAATTTACTTGGAAAACCACAGTTTAGTACAGTGAGAAAAAGTAATCTAGTACAACTCTGACAGGCAAGGCAGATAGATATGAAAAAGAGAAACAGATCTACTTCTTCAGATGTGGACAATTATGAATGAATAGACAGCAGCAGTCTTTTATAAGTTGTCCTTCTGTTATGCTCATAGATGTCTTGTTTGGGGTAACTTGCTTCCAAACTTTCCAATCATGGTTTGATGTCTTTGAAAATGGTATATTTGTTGACTTCTCCTCTTGGGGGTGGCTTTTTGGGGTTTCTTGATGTTTTTGTTCCATTGGGTCATTCCTTTTCCACTAGGAACACCTTTTTATTCTTTCTAGAAGAAACCCTTTAATTTCCAGTGGAACAACAATTGGATACTTGCATAATCTGACTGTTTGGCAGTCACTTTGTTTCATATTTTTAGTGACTGGCACCTTTCCTTTGAACTTCTTCCCTTTCCTATTGACTTCAGTAGGTCATTGTAGTATGAATTTCCCTCACAGATCAAGCTACTCTCTAAAGTCTCAAATTGTGGAGGATGGTGGTACCAATTTACTGTTGGCCAACAAAGGCCCCTAGTCTTCCTGAGGGAATGAGTAGCACATGGTATTGCTGTCCCACTTCTCCACTCTGTTGGCTGGCTGTTTTTCTTTGTCCTTTGGAAATGAGCAGTGGTCTGCAGTGTCAATTAGGTAGTGATGGTTTTTGGCAAACAGCTTCCTACCAGTTAGCAAGTAGTCTGGGCAATGTCACAATAAATCTGTCCAGAGACACGACTTCTCCCTGTCAGATTCCAAATCCATCAGACACCCCAAACTGTAAAAACTTAAATGTGGGATCCCAAGAAATTCTTCAAATCTTTTGTGAAAGAATGAAGATTGAATTTATACAGTATTTCATTGAAAGGCATAGCATACCATATCCACTAGGGTTAGGTCCAAGGGAATTCCAAAAAATCTTTCATCCAGGAAGGCAGAATTTTAGAAAGAGATGACCAAGGAAGTCAGCATTTCTATTATATCTATATATTGAGACTTGAAAAATGAATAAATGTTCTTTGATGGCCACATGTTAATGTGTTGCCTATAGGTAGGAAAAAGCCAGTTGATCATGGAGGACCTTAGGCAGGAAAGAATGTCAGGGTTGCTGTTTTTCTGTAAAAATATACATAGCATTTAGTTCTGGTGCTTACATCTTGTCTCTGACTATTAGTTGTTGAACCAACACCAAATGTGAAATGTTCCATTACTGATATCCCATAGAGATAGCCTTAGGAGCATTTGGAACAATTTTTGCTCTTTATTTTGGTTTGAGGAAATTTATGAATCATGCATATAATTGAGAATTAAAGGAACAGAGAGGGAGATTTCTAAGAAAGGATGACTGTGGAGTTCAGGAGACTTCAGCATGTTGGAATATAGCAGGCAGTAGATTAAGTTTTGAGAAATAAATGGAAAAGATTGGTTAGATGAATGATGCCACTTCTCCACCTCAAAGGAACAAAAATAAAGGACACTGATGATCTTATTAGAATTCCATGTCTCAGCTTGACCTTGTATTGCTTCTCTTTGACTGCCCTTAGTGACAGTAGGTTGGAAGTAAGATGCCAAGAGACCCAAGTGAGTTGTGTCATAGTGAAGTAGGGAAAGATGGTATTGTTGCAGGACAACAGGCTCTCTCTCTCTCTCTCTCTCTGTATGTGTGTATGTATATATAATTATATATAAAATGGGTATATATTACATACACATACATTAAAATATATGTTTCTCACATATTATTCTATTTGGTGTGTATGTAAAATCCATTATACTTTATATAGATTTTTTAAGGTTTTTAAATGGTGAGGTACAGTTTAAAAAAAACACTCTTAATATGAAGGGAAAATTTCACTTAATGGTTATTATTTTAATCTACATTAGAATATAGCTCATACTGAGAATGTCTATAGAAGATGAAGTCAAGTAGAGCTTAAACCAATTAATGCAAAGTTTGCTATAGAATTAAAGATTTTAGAGTTGGATGGGACTTAAGTCATTATCTAGTCCAACTGATGCCGGAAAAAGAATCCTCATTACAACACACCGTAAAAGTAGCCATCTAGCCTTAGCTTGCAGATTTCTACTGAGGAAGAATTCACTTTCTCAACAGCTCATTTATTAACTTTTAAATTTTTCTCTAATTGTTAAGAAGTTTTTTCCTGATGTCAATTTATTTCTTTGCAATTTATACCCAGTGCTTTTAGCTCTGCTTTCTATGGACAAAGTAGTAGAAGTCCAAACCCTCTTCCACATAATGATTGTTCAGGTGCTTGAGGACAGCTATCATGCTTTTCCAAATAAGAGAACTCAAATACATCCCCAGACCCATGCATCTTTCCAACTTCCTTGTTTGAAATAAGGGCACCACCATCCTTTCACTTATCCATTTTTTTTTGCAAGCTTGGATTTACTCTTTCATCTCCTGTTGACCACTGCTTTCCCCCATCCAATCAGGTGCCATGTCTTTCTGATTATATCTCAACACTGTATCTCATATCCATTTTCTTCTCTCCATTCAAATGGCCATGAAGCTAGTTCATACCCTCACTCAACTATCGCACTAGCCTCCTAAATGGTGTCTGCCTTCATTCCCTCCCCTTCTCCATCCATCTTCCAGGAAGTTGTAAAGTAATATACATTTAAAAGAAATCTCTAAGCCACTTCCCTGATCAAGAAACGAGTGGCTTTTCACTTCCTTTAGTATAAAATATAAAGTTTTACATTTGACATACTTACAACCTAACTCTATCCTGTGTTTCCAGACATATTTCCTATTACTCCCTCATAATGTATGCAAAATTCCAGTCAAATTGGCTGACTTGCTGTTGCTCTCTATACATGACATTCCATCTCCAGTCTCATAGACTTTTCTTCGTTACTGGAATGCTGTCTCTTCTTAACTCAAAAAACATAATGAGCAGAACCAAGAGAACGTTGTATACAGTGACAGAAGTATTGTTTTAAGAACAACTTTGAGTGACTAAGTCATTTTATTTTTATAAATGCCCAAATTAACTACAAAAGGCATGAAGGAAGACCTCTTGGAATCTTTAAATATTAGGTATTGCTCAGTATATGAGTCCTTTTCCTGTTTCTCCACAATTGTTAGTGTGCTCCTCTCTAAAATTACTTTTGTAACACCTTAAGAATGTGGGGATCCTTATCTCAATTCTCACTTGCACTGGCAAGTTGGGTCCCCAGAGGGTGGCTACATTTCTCTCTCAGAATTCTAGGTGTAACCCTGAAGGTTTGTGGTGACTCTTTGAATATTCTAGTCATGAACCCACATTCCTCTGTGTTCATAAATTGCCAATGATTAGCCCCCCAATATCATTTGTCAATGCCAGGTAGCATGTCTTCAATATAATAAAACAGTTGAAATTTCCTTTATATCATCAATATGAAATTAACATGCATTAGCTTTTACAAAAGGATATCTATGGAAAATGTTTGACAAGAATCAAAATACAAAATTACCCTACGCTTTGAAAGGATACATTCTTCTTTCTATTAGCTTGATCCCTGGGGGGGTGTGGGTTCATATTTAAAGTGCTGATTATCAAAAATTCCCTCCCTCTCCAGTTTTATTCTGGTGTGTCAAGATTGACGGACAAGTCAGTCCCTTGTTTGCAGGACACAGTTTTTTAGATTACTGGTTGATTCACCATTTGGCTGTGTTAAGGAAGTTGATCCTCATGGATAGCTCCTTTCTAGGTTTGGCTGCTGGACCTTTGCTCTTTCAACTTTTCAAATCTAAAAAGGACATGGCTTGTTTCACTCCATCCCCAACACTCATTCAGGGAAGAGCAAGCAAGAAAAAACCAACATAACAGGTAGAGAAGAAACAGTAGTGCCAGGTGTTCAAGGCACTGTGGTGGCCTGGTTAGGGACAATAGGCCACTGGTATGACCTTTCTTTCTACCAGGTTTACAGCAGTTCTTGCCTTGCTCACTACCAGGGAAGAAAGAGCTCAAAGTTTCTCCATTGGAGCCTTCTATAGAAACACTCAGTTCTGGACAATTAAACGACTTTTCTTTACCATTGCAGTAAGTGAACAAGAAATAGGCACAGAATCCCTGTGTGTGGTCTGAATCTGCAGCTAGCCTCCATTAGATATCATCATGAACTTCCAGAGGGAGGCTCACTGACTCCCTTTCTCCTCTTCTACTATGTAGGCAGGTTCTAGGCAGAGCCCCCATGCTTGCTTTCAGGACTCAACCCCCAATTGGCCAATTGGCCACTACCGCTCTTGTACTTTGTACTTACTTAACCATGCTGGTTTCTCCTAGTAGAATGTAAGGCCCAAATGACAGACTATCATTTTTGTCTTTGTGTTCTTAGGGCCCAGCACAGTGTTTGGCACAGAATAGGTAATAAATTTATGAAATTCTTGTTGAATTGAATTAAATAGCACAGGCTTTCAAATTTTACTTTGAGGCCTGAGTTTTAAAATATTCTTTCATGTATTGAGAATTGATAGGATAACTGGAAAATACTATATAGATACAGAGTCTTTTCAGTGTATACACATACATACACACATATATGTATATCTGTGTAGACACACATCTGTATGTATATAAATAGATGGATGTCTGTATATGTATATATGCATTATATTTAGATATGTATACATACACATATACATATTTTAATAATTTTCAACACCCTGAATGTAGCAAGCCGATGCTTTTCATCAACATGAAAGTCACCAAAGGAAAAAAAAAACCCACAGATTTCAAACATCATAGTACTTGAGAATAAATTGGTCAGACTTTTAGATACACCAAAGCAACATGCAGGGATGAATTTAGTGGATAGTGAGGAGGGGCTAAGATAGTGAGGAGATGTTAAAATTGGGAGATTCAATCTGAAAAAGGCAAATGTAACCAGAAAGGACATCATTCAATTAAACAACAATCCTATTCACAGCCACAGAAAGGAAAATGAATAGGACTAACCATAACTTCCTGAGAAAATAGGAATAAAACAGCTGTTTAAAAATAAACTTTGCCAATGACTTTTATTTTTACATTATAATCATCTGAACTTTTGTGACACTGCATATAACAAATTTAAATACACCATTTATCTATCTATCTATGCTTATGTACATAATTTAGTGATGTATATATTGCAATAATTTTCAAATGATCTCCTATAAGTAATAATTCTAGTTTGGGATATTCTCCAAAGTGATAAAATATAATAAATAACAGGCTTCATTCAATCATTCATTCATTCCTTCATTCAACCACCATTTAGAAATACCTACTTTGTACAACATAATCATCTAGATACTGAGAGATACCAAAATAATGAAAGCATGGGTCAATTAAATTCAATTAAATTCAAACATTTACTAAAATCTTAATATGTGTCAGGTACTATGCTAGGTGCTGGGAATACAAGTGAAAAAGACAGTCCCTGCCCTTAAGGAGCTTATACTTACTCTAATGGGGGAAAATAACACATAAAAGGAATCTGGAAAGGAGAAGTGGAGTAGGGGGAGGGGAGGAGACACCAAGGGGTACTATCTTTTTCACCATGGGAGCATCTTGTTCAACTTATTTGATGGAGTTGAAACCAAGAAGAGCTGCAGATGGAGAATACAATTCTTGCCCTTATGGAGTTCATATTCTATTTCTTTCGTACTGTTGAGTCCTTCTGTAATACCTCGGGAAGTTCAGTAGTTCCTCAAACCCCGGAGCACTTGAGGCTAGAAGATTTTTCTTCTTGGTATAAAGGAACACTTTAGGAACTAATTCCCATTTAGCCCAAGTCACATAGATGTGCCCTCTTTCCATAACAGGAAACAAGAAGGGTTATCTTACCTGGTTACATCTGCCACAAGACAGGAGCTGCACTTAAGTAAATACCTCTTATAAAGATTTTTTTTTCTCAGACATTTTCTAATAGGGGTTAACTTAGGGTATTAATTTTCATCCATCAGAAGGTTTTGTGGAAGTACTGAATAAAGTAGGAGATATACTGAGATAGTGCAATATAAGGTCTCCTATTGGAAGCTGTACATATGTCTTTCCAAGAGCATGCATAGAGTGTAGGAAAGGGGAACGGCTTATGGGAATGCTCAATCCAGAATGTACTGTTACACCTATACTTCTTTATGTTTCTTATTTCTGACTCAAAACTGCATAATCCTATAAATAATTGTGATTTAGAATTTGTGTAAGAATTCTCTAACACTTTTTCTTCTGTCTACTGGACCCACAGGATCATGGACTTCCATCTTCAATTATGTACTACATGTACCTGCAGACCAGAGTTGCTCATACTTGGTATAGAAGAGACCAGAGTCCCAGTATTCCCCGTCTTAGGAATGGTCTGACTTTGGTTTTACTTCTTGTTAGTGCTATGAACTTGAACTTACTCATTTTCTGCATACTCCTTTACATCTTGCTGACGTCCTGGTTCTCAGACCTTTATTTTCATAGGATGTCCTGCTGACATCCTACTGACCATGATAAACTGCTGACCTCTTGGCCCCTAGCTTGAACTCTTGTTTATCAGAATTTCTTCTAGTGCCATCTCCTTTAAGGTTACCTTTCATCCTCTCTGTATGCATCTTATATGTATACATTAATGTCTCTTCCATTAGCATGTAAGGTCTCTAGATTCATTGTGCTTGCTTTTTGTGCTAGGTGGTGCAGTGGATAGATCACTGGGTTTAGAAGCAGAAAGACTCATCTTCATGAGTTAAAATCCAGCTTCAGACACATACTAGTTCTCAGGTCTTCACCTGTAAGATGAGCTGGAGAAGAAAATGGCAAACCACTCTAGTATCTTTGCCAAGAAAACCCCAAATGGGGTCACAAAGAGTCGGGCATACCTGAAACAACTAAACAGAATAGCAAAAATGTGTAGTTATACCTCTGCTATTATTATTTTAAAATACTTTGTCTAACTTCCTACACCCAGCAGTAGCAGCAAGTACTCCTTAAAAATAAGGTTGTGTTGACCCAGATAATTGACAGTGTTTTTTTTTCTTTGAAATTATTTAAATACATTTAGGTCCAGAGTCTCATACTCTATTTATTATTGAAACCTATTGTCCTATAGCCCTATGCAGAATGTGAACAGTGAGGAGTCCTTAGGGAAAGCTCAGTGTTGTTATAGATGTGGATGTCATTGGCTGCTTTGAAGAAAATTTTATTTTGAATTATCATTATGGATTAAAAATAAAGACAAAATCACTACTAAAGTAGCAACAATAATATTTTACATTTATATTCTTCTTTACACATAAATTTTTGGGTAAAGCTGGGTTGGTAGATAAAAAGGAAAGAGAGGGAGAGAGAGGGAGGAAGGGAAAAGGGAAGAAGGAAGGAGTTCATTTCTAACTTGACCATGGGATGATAAACATTTTTTGCCACAGATAATCAGGAAGACCATCTATTAAGGGATAGAATGGTTGTCATCTTCATCAGCAAAGGAAGAACTAATACCGACAAATTCTAGATCTTTGAATTACAAAAGGATATGGACACAACTATATGTATTTCTATAGTGTTTTCCATACATTATTTTATTTGATATTCTCAGTGACTCTGTGAAGTAGGTAGGATCATTATTAATTCAACATTTTAAAAGCTGCATCATTTTATTCCTGAAACTCCTCTCTTGCTATAGTGGTAAGAATGCTGAATTTGGAATCAAAGGGTTGTGGTTCAAATTCTCTCAGTCAACAATTATTTATCAAGTGCCAGGCACCATGCTAAGTGCTGAAAGTTACTTCATTTCTCTTAGTCTCAACTTCCCTATCTGTAGAAAGAAGGGACTGGATTAGATGACCTGTAAGGTCTCTTACAGCTCTAGGTGCATGAGCATATCAAGTAATATCAATCAATAACTGTCAGAGATTGAAAATTTTCCCTAAGTAGGTACTCTTCTTAAGTAGCTGTGATCAGTAATAAATTATTAACCGCTGATTTATATTATGGTGACAAATCTTTCTGAACTCACCTGGGCTCTAGAATTTCAGACAACAGATCCATCGGTCCTCTCTTCAAGGCTTTCCAGCATAGGAAGACTTGCCTGTGCTCATGTATAGAATTGGATAACCCAGCTTTTTCTCCATGAGACCATGAAGCAAAACAGGAAAATTTTAGAGGAAGACAAAGGGTTGTCATCTCTTTTTGTTTGTTCGTTTTTTTTTTTGTTTTTTGTTTTTTTTTTTGCGGGGCAATGGGGGTTAAGTGACTTGCCCAGGGTCACAGAGCTGGTAAGTGTCTGAGGCCGGATTTGAACTCAGGTACTCCTGAATCCAGGGCCGGTGCTTTATCCACTGCGCCACCTAGCCGCCCCCCGTCATCTCTTTTTAATGGATGAGCCAACAGATTCAGGGAATTATATTAGCTTATTCAAGGTCACACAGCTAGTACATGTTAAGTGTTTGAGGCTGGATTTGAACTCAGGTCCTCCTGAATCCAGGGCCGGTGCTTTATCTATTGCGCCACCTAGCTGCCCTGACATTTATTTCTGAATAGATTCCTTTTTTCCACTCTACTGAGTGAGCCATCTCATTGTTACAAAGATCTGAAAAGAAAGACAAAAAGAAAAAGAAAACCAGTTCAGCATGCCAACCAACTAACATATTTACCATATGACTGAATTCATACAATACTCTTCACCCATATCAATGAGAGGTACATTTTCTTGACTCATCTCCAGGTTCAATGTTGGTCATTATAATCAATAGGCATACTTTCACAAAGCTCATTATTATGACATCTTAGAATTCAATCCAATTCAAAAGGAATTTTTGTATCATCTATTGTGAATAAGGCATTATATTAGTGTATGTTAGTTATATACCTCTTTGATGATATACCTAATTTTTGGATTTCTTGGACTCCCAGAGCACACCCTGCCAGTCTCAGTAACAACAGGAACTATGGTGTTGTAAATGATACCCCAGGAGCAGATGACTGCTTATTGCCTATTAAAGAGTAAGTTCAAGTGGAATAAGTGATTCGTTGGGTGTGTTAGAAAAGTTTAATCCACCTGTGTTGAGAATAACTTTGATTACATGAAAGACAGATATTTGAATTTGCACGATCTAAGAAAGTGATTTTTAAAAATCTTCTACTTTTATTCTTGGATGGAAAGAGGGAGGGAAGCATGCATGGAATATGGGGAAGCTGGTTAATTATTTTGAGACTAAATAAAGCAAGAATTGACTTCTTTTCTTAAATTAGATGTCTAAAGCAAATGAGGAGAAAAGAATATTTAGATTAGTATAACATATTGTATAAGAAATAATTTAGGGGTCAGGTAAGTGGCACAGTGGATAAAGTACTGGCCCTGGATTCAGGAGGACCTGAGTTCAAATCCTGCCTCAAACACTTGACAACTTACTAGCTGTGTGACCCTGGGTAAGTCACTTAACCCAATTGTCTCACCAAAAAAAAAAAAAAAAGAAAGAAAAAAGAAAAAAAAGAAATAATTTAGTTATAAATGGGTCTATTTATTGTTAACATTTTTACCTGTAGTTAACATATCCACGTCTTTATAATTTCACTTGTTGTAGCTTTCATATTACTGCATTTTCTTATTAAATATACTGTAGGGTGGGCCAAAAGTCATGAAGGGGTTTCAATATTCAATAACTCCTTTAATTTTTGGTTTTAATTTATAATGCCATAGGATCATATACAGTATATGTAGGAGATAAATATCCACAATATATGTAGGAAATAAAGAAAAAGTAATTTTTGAAAAAATCATTAAAACATCAGACCCCTTCATGACTTTTGGCCCACCTTATAATATATGATATGGTAAAGTAAAATAGAAAGGTTGTCTCAAAATTCTTGGTTCAGTTTTAAGGTTTCATAGCTTAAAACTACATTAAGAGTTTTGGGTTACACTGTACTACATGATATGATATTGCCTGAAGAATTATATCATCCTTGTCAATCATACAGTTTTATTGTTTTAGAAAACACTACCTTAAATGGTATATAACCAAATAACCTTAAACTTCTTGGCCATGGTACTCCTAATAGAGTTTAGCAATAAAATTTGATATGATAAAATATGACACTATATTGGTCAAATATTTTTTCATATCCTTGACAATCATATAGTTTTATTTTTTTCAGAGAATGCTATCTTAAATTATATGTAACCAAATCCCTGTGTACATTACAAATTCAGCTCTCACAAATGCCTAGATGTGTTTCTCTACATTTTCCCATGGATGTTTGTGACTGCAGCTATAATTGTTGCACCAAGAGAAAAGACCAAATGACTAATAGTCACACATTTGTGCTTGGACTGGACATTGTGATAGAACTTGTGCTTCAATCCTAGCAGTTAAGGGGGTGGGGGAGAAAGAAACCCCAAACAAGCCTCCACAACAATGTTATTACTGTGATAAAAAGAAATGCTTGTTAATAACTAGATAATTTTAAGAAGTTAGGTTCATACCATCTGTTAATCTTAGTTGTGATTAAAGAGGTAATCCTAATACCCATTATTCCTAATGACAAGACCAAGCAGGCTTAAAGCATTAGCCGTCGGAGGCCAAAGAGAAGAAGCAATGAAGGATATCAGCAATCTTAGCCACAATTGAGGAATTGGCCCGTCCTCCACACAACAAAAGTGATACAAAAGAATTACACCCTCACTAAAGTCTATTTCCTCGTATAATCACACAAAATGATTTTTCTTAAATATGATAATAAATCACAGCAAAAAATCAATGTGGCAGGGCCCAACTGCTATAGCCTGATAACGCATCAATCAATATTTAGTATTTAGATTTTAATTAATACATAGCAGTGCAGAGGCTTTTTAAGAGAGAAATATTATCTCAGATAAAAAATCCAGCACTGTTAGCATGCAAAAGTTGTTGCTCATATCTGTCATTGATCAATCTGCTGGAGTTGTGATTAAAAACCCTTGAAAATATCAGACAAGAGCATAAAATAGATTGAACCAAAGGGAGAATGTCGTAAGCATCTCAGTCTGCAAAGCCACTAGCACAGAAATCTGGGAAAACCAAAGTACAGAACTGTACACATTGCCTGCAAAGCACAAACCCTACATTTTTACCTTGGGGATTGTTAGCAGTAAAACTATGTAGAATTTTGGATTCTTATGAAATTAACAGACCAACAAATATATTGATAAACTGAAAATAGAATTATGAAAGAAATACAGCCTCTCCCCCCCCCCACCTGAGCCTACTTCTTTTTAGTTTAAATGTGATCACTTCCTTGTTCATAAACTATTCTTAAATGGGAATTAACTGGTAGGATTCAGATTTCTCCCAGAGGTTTTAATGATCTCAATTACTGTCCTTGCTATAAGGAAGAGAAGCAAGGTCAAGATAGAAAATATAAACAGACGACCTGATGCAAAATATAAACAGATGACCTTTGCCGAATAGAAACTTTTTTACTTTCTATATAAATTTAAAAAGCTATGTTCTGTTGCTTCCCTAGTTGGCCCTCTCTTTGCCCAAAGAGCTATTCTTCTGGGCCCCCTTCATGTATCTCCCAAGTGGTTATTTGAAATATCTCAGCAATAAAATAATAAATGCAATAGAGAATGTATAGATTCAAACTGTGGGAAAATCACTGCAGTTTCAATATCTTTAAGACTAAATCACCAAATTTCTGATTAGTCAATTACATTTACTAGGTTCTAAAGTGTAGAACAGTGTTCTAGTGGTGGTGGGGGATATCAAAAGAATAGACAATATGGCACATGGCTACAAGGAGTTTAAAGAAGAAACATAATCACTGTGTAGAAATGGCTTATATCCTTCCTTCCTTCCTTCCTTCCTTCCTTCCTTCCTTCCTTCCTTCCTTCCTTCCTTCCTTCCTTCCTTCCTTCCTTCCTTCCTTCCTTCCACAAACACTTATTAAACACCCACTTCATGCAGAGCTTTGTTTTATGCTTTTTTAACCACTTTTATTATTCTTACTTAATAGCTCTATATGTAACAATCTGTTGAAACTTATTTCAGGGCTCTGCACTGAAACTCTCATAGATACAAATTTCCCTCCCCCACTGCCCCAAAGTCAATGGGAATTCTGTATAGGCAATGTAGGATTGGGTTCTGAGTGGAGAGATAGCTCTCTCAGCTATCGTATTCTCTGATGTCTTAATGAATTCCTGGTCTTTATTTGGGGTTTGATTTCCTCTACTGCATATCTCCCCATTACATGTGGAGCTTCCATTGACTTTGGTGTCAACTTCAAGTCAATGGGAAGCCCATGTGAGAGAGTGAGATATTCAGAGTCCCCAGAGCTTTCCTTTTGAAACTGTTTTTTTATTTAATTTTAATTTTTTTTTTCTGAGATTGGGTCTCCCTATCTTGCCTGGGCTATTCATGGGCTTGATCCCACTACTGATTTTCATGAAAGCATTGACCTTCTCCATTTATGGTCTGGCTATTTCCTTCCTTACACAGCCTGGTGGTCTCCCACTCTTGGGGGCTTACCATATTGGTGCTGGATTTTGCCCTAGAGCAGCTCAGAACCCCCCAGTATCAGGGATTGCAAGTGTGCAACACCATGCCTGGTTGACGTTTTATTTCAAATAAGAGCCAAAGAATAGGTCTGGGAAGATATATGCTTAACATTGAGGAAAAAAAATTGGTTTCTGGGATATTTCAGTACAAGTTATTGAATACCAGACTTTTAAAAACAAACAAAAAAACCCACACAGAGATATAGACAAACAGAGAGACATGGAGAGACAGAGACATAAGACAGATAAAGAGGCAAACACACCCCGAATTTGGATTTGTGATTTCGTCAGTGTTGGGGAGAGTCCCAGTGTGGACTTCACTGGTACATATCAGTCAGTAACTCCATTACTTATAGACTTAAGGAATTGCCTGGAGCGCTAAAAGGTTAACTGTCTTGCCTATGGAAACGCCTGAACCTATGCTTTCCTCAGTCCAAGGCAAATTATCTGTTCACTTTGCCATGCTGGCTCACTGATACTACTAATAATAGCAGCAGCTTAAATTTATAGGATCATGCCTAATATAATGAGATTTAGTTCTGGGAGGGACCTTGGAGGCCATCTAATCCAACCTCATTTTACTGATGGGGCCCAGACTGGCTAAGTGACTTGCCCTGTATAATGGTTGACTGTTGGTAGAACATTTTTTTTCCTTATAACAGTCCTATGAAGTGGCTCTTGCAAATATTTATACTTCAACACTCCAAGGATCTTAGGTTTCTCTTGGGTAGGACTCCCTACTTCATTGCAGATCATAGCCCTTCTGCAACTTAATATGTGTGTGCTATGGCAAAAAAAACCCCAAACACCCCCAAAATAAATCGATATCCTGGTGATGAGCAGAGACTGTGGAATTTCATAATTCACAGCCATACAGTATCATAGGAAGAAGATGGTTGTTTAAAAGAAGGGCCTTTATTTCAGGGACAAGTTTGGGATCATCTAGCCAACTATCCTCAATCCTGCAATTCTGGGCTCAATTTCTTGTCCAGCTACAGTGTCTGTCTAATATGTCTTTATCTCATAATCTGGGCAATAGGCATTATTGAACCCCTCTATTTTTCTTATGTGTATGTCTCTCCCCTTCTCCCTATCCCATAAGCCCCAGTGACTCCTGATTATCCCTGGGATCAGATAGAAACTTTTTGACTTGACAT
The DNA here is from genome assembly GCF_019393635.1 of Dromiciops gliroides. Taxonomy (NCBI): domain Eukaryota; kingdom Metazoa; phylum Chordata; class Mammalia; order Microbiotheria; family Microbiotheriidae; genus Dromiciops; species Dromiciops gliroides. Next base: position 193,572,752 of record NC_057861.1, read on the forward strand.
TTAAAGCTTTTCACAACCTGGCCCCTTCCTACCTCTCCAGTCTTTTTTTTTTTTTTTTTTTTTTGCAGGGCAATGAGGGTTAAGTGACTTGCCCAGGGTCACATAGCTAGTAAGTGTCAAGTGTCTGAGGTTGGATTTGAACTCAGGTCCTCCTGAATCCAGGGCTGGTGCTTTATCCACTGAGCAACCTAGCTGCCCCTCTCTCTCCAGTCTTCTTACCCATTACTCCCCTGAGTGCATGCTACAATCCAGTCATCCTAGCCTTCTTGCTGCTTCTCACTCACTATGCTCTATCTCAATGCCTTTCCATCAACTGTCCCTCATATTTGAAATGCCCTCCCTCCTCACCTCTGTGAATCATCTCAAAGAAATGACCAGAGCTGATAAGGTTCCTGAAACAGTATCAAGGGAGAACAGGAGGGGATCTGGGACAAAACCTTGGAAAACAGCCACTATTAGGAGGTGTGTTATGGATGACAAGGCATCAGAGGAGACTGAGAAGGAGTATTCAGACAGGTAGGATGGAAAACTAGGGGAGAGTAATGCCTGGAAAACCCAGAAATGATGGAATATAGAGGAGGAGAAGGTGGTCAATGGTGTCAAATTTCAACAGATGGGTTGAGAAGGACAAGACCTGAGAAAAGATCATCAGATTTGGCAGTCAAGAGATTTTTAGTTACTTTGGATAGAGCAGTTTCTATTGGAGGAATGAGTTTGGAAGCCATATTACAAAAGGTAGAGGAAGGAGTAAAGGAGAAAAAGTGGAGGTATGGAAAGCAGATAGCTTTTTCAAAGAGTTTTTCTGAGAATGGGAGAAGGGATGGACTATTGTTGTTTTGTCAATTAGTTGTGTCTGACTCTTTGTGAGCCCATTTAGGGTTTTCTTGGCAAAAATCTTGGAGTGGTTTGCCATTTCCTTCTCCAGGTCATTTTACAGATGAGGAAACTGAGGAAGGTAGTGATTAAGTGACTTGCCCAGCATCACACAGCCCGTAAGTATCTGAGGCCAGGTTTGAATTCAGGAAGATGACTTCAGACTAGGTATTCTATCCACTATACTATAGTACCATTCCTAAATAGTAGGTACTTAATAAATATTTATTCATTGATTGATCTTGTGGTTTTGCTCATTTCACTGTGTCAATTCAGGTACAACAGAGATCCTTCCATATTTGAGGAAACTGAGGCAAACAGGGGTAAGTTACTTTTCCAGGGGTCACACAGCTAGTTAAGTGTCTGAGGCCGGATTTGAGCTCATATTTTCTGATTCCAGGTCCAGCTCTATCCACTTCAGGACCTAGCTGCCTCAAGGCATATAGCCATGTGTTTGACCAAGGGTCCTGACTTTTTTTAGCCACAACAGTATTTGCGAATACTGTCTCAACAGTGAGAAAAAAATCTGTGATCTGTTGGTGGAGGAAGTGCCCACCTTGAAAGAATCATGGATTCTTGAAGCATTGAAATATAGGGAAGGGAAAATAATCATGTGGAAAACTGGCAGGTATGAATAAAGTTTAGTTTGAAGTTGCTTCCTGCCTAGCCCAGTGACTTAAGCTGCTGAAACAAGGAAGTCAAGTTAGGATAAATGGGTATACAGGTAGATGCAGTGTTTTTCATGGGGTCAGGTAGAGTTTCTCAAGGCCTTGTCTTGGCCTAGCCTGGAAAGGAGGGTTTGACAAGGAAGGATGTTTTAGATGTGGCAGTTATTGCTGTGAGTGAGAGATGTTGAAGGGGAAAAGTGTGTGTGTGTGTGTGTGTGTGTGTGTGTGTGTGTGTAATATTGTTTCTGGGGCAGGACAGTTCAAGTTCTGCTCTCTGGTCATCTACATCTCAGGAAAAATATTACTTATGCCTAGAAATCTTGAGCGCCTTGGGAACTCACAGTCAGTCAAGTCACTAAGTATCTCTTAAGTACCTACTATGCGCTAGGCACTGAGCTAAATATTGGGGATAAAAACAAAGGCAAAAGACAATCCCTGTTCTCAAGCAATTCACAGTCTAATGAGGGAGGCAACATGCAGACAACTATATACAAACAAGGTATATATAAAATAAATTGGAGATAATCCATAAAGGGAAGTGTTAAAGATGATTGGTTTCTTTATAGAAGATAGGATTTTAGCTGGGACTTAAAAGGAAGCCAGGGTAGAGGTGGGGGAGGGGCAGAAATGAGAAGGGAGAGTATACTGGCATTAAAAAAAAAACATTGAAAATGTTCAGAATCTGGAGAAATCTCTGTGATGAACTGAATTTCAGATAACCTGTGAATTTGGAAGAAGAGGTAAATATTTGTCTTTGCCTTTGCCTTTGTTTCAGCATCAATAAGCACGGGACAGGCTATGTAGGGGAAGGAAAATTTTCACGTTTTCTTCTTAATTTCTATAGTTATAGTAACCATTTCCAAGAATCCTAGTAGGTCAGAGAAAAATAAACCTCTCAGTCCAAAGAATCATGAATTTGGGATTAGAAGTATGACCTTCAAAGTCATTTAGTCCAAGCCTCTTATGATGCAGATGAGGAAATGGCACCCACAGAGGTGAACAGAAAAGCCAAAGGTCACAGAGGTAGTAAAATATAAATTCTGGATTTTAATCCAGGTCTTGTGTCTCTAAGTGTTGAAGTGGATAGAGTTTAAGACTTGGAGTAAACAAAACAAAACAAAACAACCCTGAGTTTGAATTTGCCTCAGACATTCTGTAGCTACGTAGATATATGGCCCTGAGCAAAACGTTTAACTTTACTGTGCCTCTAATTTCTCATCAATAAAACGGGGATATAGGTGGCACAATGGATGGAGTTCTGGCCTAGTGTCAGGAAGACATCTTCTCAAGTTCAAATCTGGCCTCAGACACTTACTGGCTGTTTGACCCTGGGTAAGTCACTTAACCCTGTTTGCCTAAGTTTCCTCATCTGGAGAAGGAAATAGCAAACCACTCCAGTATCCTTGTCAAGTGAAAACCCTAAATTCCTTTGAACCAGCTTAAGTGAAGTTTAGAGTTAAGAGCATTTCTCTATATTTCTATTTTCCTATTTCCTTATCTTTGATTTTTATTAGTTTCACCTTTGTTGTTTAATTAATTTCCAAGTAATAAAATCTGATCCTTTTGTGAACTAAAGCTTAGAGGCTCCTTTCTTATTGGCCTGGGAGAAATATCTAAAAAAGGCAGTTCAGAGGGGAGGTTAAACCTAAAAGGGTCTCTCATATTTCTGGGACCCCAATATTAAGGCGAGTCACCCAAATTTTGGCCCTCATACAAGAAAACCCAAATGGGGTCGTGAAGAACCCTAAACAACTGAACAACAACAAAAAATGGGGAATAATGATAGCACTACCTCCCTGGCCTGTTGTGAGGATCAAATGAGTTAAGATATGTAAACTGTTTTGCAAATCATAACGCTACATAAATGCCAACTATTGTTGTTCTAACACAAGCATCATTCACTGGTTACTATGCTTAAGTAGTTTGTGATCGAAGACATTTAATATAGACTCATTGACATTTGGAAGAAAAAAACACCACAACTGAATGAATGTTACCAGAACTTAGATGTTGGCTCTAAAGATTGGATAATCATGAAAAGATCGCTGGACTTGGTGTCAGAATGCCAGGGTCTGAGGTCCAGCTCTGCTGCTTACCAGTTGTGTGACTCTCTGGACTTCAGGTGACCTTAGGGCTATGCTGGAGTCAGCTTATATTTCTGAGCAGATTATTAAATTTCCAGTGTGAACAATCACACCTCAGAAATCAGCAAGCCTTACAGGGCTTGATTTATTCTTTTGTTGATTGCCTAGACTTAAGAAAGTAATGCAGAAAATATTAATAATGAAGATTAAACTTAAAAGTGTGTTATGTTATATAGTCCCTCTCTGGTCCCTTCTTCCCGGTCCCTTGAGAACTTGTTAAATATTTACCAGCACATCCTTGTCTATACCCTATGGTTGTATGTACCATTCAACATTTGCACTATTTCCTCACAAGGTCGAGGGGAAAGCATTTTGTGAGCCTTAAGGTGCTATGTGCAAACCAGCTGTTACTATTAGATCATCCTTTTCTGAAAGGCAGCTGCAATGGCTGGACCAGGCAGGAGTGGGCAGCAGTGGAGGAAAAGTCATGTCAGTGAGGATGAGAAAGAAACAGAAAAGCGATCAAGAAGAAAATTAGGGCAGGTTGACTCAAAACTTCAGTGTCTCGTGGGAGAAAGGCTTTTTTAAAAAGGTGAGACAGAAACATGATTAAAGAGGAGTCTTGGAGAAATAGAGTTGTTGTAATAAGGCAGAATTGTACAAATCAGGCCTCTCGGGAGGATTGGTAAAGGAGGGGGAACACGTTCCTCATTTTATTTGCCTCTCTCTGGAAAACAAAGGATTAGACTTTTGATTGTTGCTGTTGTCGTTGAAGGCTATTTTGTTATGTGTTGTTAGAGTGACCATTCATCCTTAACTCCTCTATCGTGGTCCTGATTTTGACTTTCAGAATCCTTGTCCCAGGGAAATTTTTTAGGCACGGTCTATGTTTTGGATTGTAGGCTGACCCTGCCCTCCACTTCCTTTCTTCTTTCTCCTACCCTTTCCCCCACTAGTTACAAATAGCCACCCTGAGAGTAAGTCCTAGGCAAATTTGTAAAGTAAACAGAACTTGTTCAAAGTGTTACTGAATTCTTCATTTTCCCCAGAATCTTCCACAGGGGCCCACTGCCCTCCTGTTTGCCGCTGCCAGTACCCTCCACTGAAGTTTACTCTCCCTAAGTCGCCATAGTAACTGTAGGAAAAGACACTGGACTTGACTTTCTGATCTCTTTATCATTTGCTCTCTCCAATCCTCTCCTTACAATAAAAATTTAATTTGCAATAACCTCCTGTTTTCCTTTCCTCTATGCCCTTAATTCATCCTCAACACTGGTGCCAAATTTATCTTTCTAAAGCACAGGCCCAATGATGTCATACCCTTGCTCAAGAAACCTCAGTGGCTCCCCATTGCCTTTGGAATAAAAATCAAATTTGTCTGTTTCTCTTTTAGAGCACTTCATAACCTGGACCCAATCTATCTTTACAGACTTATTTTCTATGACTTTCCTTCCCAAATTCTAGGCCACAATTAGTCTCCAGCACATGACATTTCATTTCCTGTTTTTCAGATTTTTGCATAGGCTATTTCCTATGTTTAGGATGCTCTTCTTACTCACCTCTCCTTCTGCCTTCAAGGTTCATCTCAAGTGTCACCTCCTTCCAGAGGTACTTTCCCTCAATTTCTCCAATTGCTGGTGCTCTCCCCCAATTCCTTTGTGTGTATGTGCATTTTATTTATTGGTGATAATGTTGTCCCTCACTTCCCCCCAGAATAGGTTTCTTTTTTTAAAATTAATTAAAATTTTTTTGCATGGCAATGGGGGTTATAAGTGACTTGCCCAGGGTCACACAGCTAGTAAGTGTCAAGTGTCTGAGACTGGATTTGAACTCAAGTCTTCCTGAATCCAAGGCCAGTGCTTTATCTACTGTGCCACCTAACTGCCCCCAGAATATGTTTCTTAAAGAGAATTAGAATTTGCATAGCACTTCAAAGTTTGCAAAGTGCTTTATGTGATAATTTATTTGATCTCCACAATAATTCTGTGGAGGTAGCTATTATTACTATCTCCATTTTACAGTTGAAGAAAATAAGGATGAGAAAAGTTAAGTGCCTCTCCCAGGGTTACACAGTAAGTGTTGGAGGCTGAATTTGAACTCAGCCCTTCTTAACTCCAAATTCTTGATTCTTTCCATTGCACCATCTAGCTGCATGTAGGGACTGTCTCAGTCTTGTATTTTTATCTTCACTGTGTGTAGACTCCTACTTAATGCTTGTTGATTGAAAAAAAAACCCTCCTTTTTAAATTACTACCAATAGTGAAGGCTGAGCTTAGGATAGGCATGCAACCTCTAAGAGGGCTTGCCATTTCCTAGTTTTTGTGGATTGATTGGGGAAGGGTGTTATGACTTACTCTTGGCCTGAGACCCCACAAGGGTTTAAGCTCACCCTGCTTTTATGGCTTTGTCTTTAGCATATGCTTCTGCAGCTATGTGCAGGCATGGAATCTAGTTGAGATCTTTTTCTAAAGACATAAAAATCCTTTTCAGGTGATGTGACCAGCTGATGTACTCAAGTTCAGTCCATTCTTTTCAAATCTCTGAAGCAATTTTAGGGCCACATTCTGGACTTGGAAACGTGCATGTGCATGCAAGGATAGAATTTGCCCCCTTAATTTGTAGCTGATCTCTCTGAGCTGTCTGGCTGCTCTCCCAGTCATTTCTCTGAGGCTGGCTTTGACTCACTGATTTGCACTCTGATTTCTGCTGCATTTCTTTGATGTTCAGTGGAAACTATTAGTTCATTTCCAACATTGTGAGAGTGTCAGGTACCTAACAAGGGTCATGGTTATTGGTAAGTGGATTGGGCTAAGGCTAGAAATGCAAGCCGCTTATCAGCTCTCACGGTATTTGGTAGAGGTATGCAGTCTTTTGCTGAAAGCAACCCAACAAATTAATATGAGTTGCATTCCAAAAAAAAAGCCCCAAAACAAAACTCAACTAAGTCTATATTTTAGAATCATAACTATCATAAACAAAACAAAGGAATCCTCCTCCCAAATGCTCAACCCAACTTTCTCATCAAAACTACATTTTCATAGTTCTGTTATGAAAATGAATAGTTTGGGTATCAGTATAAACTGTCATTCATCTGTTTCCTTGGAAGAGTGTTTGTTAATGAGATGATAAACATGTGGTAGTGTTTCAGCCTTTTGCTTGTACACATACGTACACCCACTATATTTATATATTATGTATGTATATATACACATATACATATGAGTGTATATATATACACACATATAGAGAGAGTAAGAATAGTGCTTTTTTTCCCTCTTCCACATAAACGAAGCCTTCATAATCTAAAATTATAAATATTTTCATATATACATGCATATACACAGGCATCTAAGTGTTTTGCACATGGGAGCACTTCCTCATGTAATCCCCTACTGGGGTACACATTCCCATGCCTCTGCCAGGGCACAAAGAGCCAGACAGGTATATGTATTCATTCCCTAGATAATCAGAGACACAGATAAAATAAAGCTTCCAGGATGACAGACATTGTGCAGACAGGGTTGTTAGTTTATGTAGGCTATAGGCAGAGCCAACTGGAAAATTTTGATCACTTTAATTTACTATATCCAGCATGCCTGCTGTACTTGTCCAGCACTTTTATCAAGCCCTGTGAGGTGGTATTGATTTTTTTATTTTCTATGTAGGATAAGAAGACAGAGAGTTAGGAGCAAGAGTGAATGAAGAACTTTCCTCAGATTACTGCTACTCTCTAGCTTATTGCATCCTGTCGTTTGTAGTTTCAGATGATGTCCAGTATGTCAGGGTTGCTTGAAGCAATAAACAGGGTGAATAACAATGGAAAGGCGAGATGAGAAAGATTGAAAAAGGAGAAAGAGGCATTGAAGAAAGTAAGAAAGTGAATGTGAGAAACAGGGGGAAAAAAGCAGAGGTTGAGGAAAAAGTGTCCTGGGTATAGGTAACCTGATCAGCACATTCTGTTAAAGTCGCTATAACTTGTCTTGACAGTTTTTCAGCAAATAGCCAAGACGTGAAACCTAGAAAGCAAAGGAGCCAAAGCCTTTGTTGTAGTTTTCCCACCTCGAAACCAGAAAGAACCAAAGGAATATTCAGGGCCAATGCCTCATTTCTTTTCATTGTAAAAGTCTGTTTTCTGGATGTTTTCAGTGTGTGAAGTTATTTAGAATACATACAAATATACTCATCTATACCTTTCATTCAGACATCTTAAACTCCATCAACCTTACATATTCTTGCAACATCCTTATAGGGAGACAAGGAAAGCCTACAAGGCCAGAATTTCCTTTATCAAGAAAGTTGAATAAAATCCACTGAATTCACACCCAATTCAAAGGCTCACTTCAATTTCACCTCTGTAGAAGTTCTGTTCTAATGCCTCATTGTTGCATGGAGATGCCCCTGGATTCTTGAAGGCTATGCTATGGTAACAGAAACTTTAGTATCTTCTATCAAGCTTGGAAAGGTTTCCAATATATATCAAGAAAACAAAACCATAATTAGGGCAGGTGTTCAGAATTTTGCCCCAAGGTGACATAATTTAGAGGTTTGGACAGTGCCTATCATCTTGTTCAGCAGGTAGAAATAATTTTTAGTACCTGTTTACCAAGAATAATTAAATATGAAGCTAGCAGATGATATATCCCAGGTGAACTTCTCTCTGTTCAAAACCTACCCTACATCCATTCCCAAAGACTTTATGATGTCTCATAAAGTCTTTTCCCAATGGGATTGGTATCCTGGAGTCTCTGTCTCTTTTCTAGGGAGTGGCCTCTCTGGACCCATGATCAACTGTCCTTGCCATAAGGATGAGAATATCTTCTTATGGCTCTGCTGGTAACAAACTATGTAGTTGTTATCTAAAGATTAGACTAAGTAGGCACAGCATGGCTCATCCCAGAGAACGACATTATCAAGTCTTGAAATTTTATTGACATGACTGTGATTTGTACCAGTGAAGGGAATATCCACCAATGAAATGAGTCATTGGAAATATTGAGGTAAGATGTTTGAACATATAGCCTGCATGAAAGTTATACAATTGGACAAAAATAGTGGTTTTCTTAATGTGATGATATTGTTTCTCATAGGGAGTTGAAAGAACAGGGAAATGAGATGGGGAATCACTGTTACAAATCTTCCTGGCACAATCAGTATAGGAAATCTGCATGTGAAGTAGTAGCTGGAACGCCAGACTTGAAGTCAGGAAGACCTGGGATTGAATACTTCCTCAGACACTTGCTAGCTGTGTTATTACTCTGGACCAGTCACTTAACCTCTATGGGCCTCAGTTTCCTCATCTGTAAAATGAAAGGGTTGGACTTGATGATCTCCCTTTTCTTTCTTTTTTCTTTCTTCTTTCTTTCTTTTTCTTTTTCTTTTTGGTGAGGCAATTGGGGTTAAGTGACTTGCCCAGGGACACACAGCTGGTAAGTGTCAAGTGTCTGAGGCTGGATTTGAAATCAGGTCCTCCTGACTCCAGGGCTGGTGCTCTATCCACTGTGCCACCTAGCTGCCCCGATGATCTCCCTTTTCTAATTCTATGATCTTATGACTTCTAATATGTGAGATTTTAGAATTGAAAGGGATCTTAAATGTTGTCTGGTTCAAACCTCTTACAGTTGAGGAGCCTGAGGTCCAGAGATGCAGATTAACAACAACAATGATAACAGCTAGCATTTATGCAATGCTTTGCAGCTAGATGGTGCAGTGGATTAGAGCCCTGGGTATGGAGTCAGGAAGACTAATCTTCCCCAGTTCAAATCCCACCTCAGACACTTACTAGCTGTGTGACCCTGGGGAAGTCACTTAACCTTGTTTGCCTCAGTTTCCTTATTGGTAAAATGAGCTAGAGAAGGAAATGGCAAATTGCTTGAGTATCTTTGCTAAGAAAACCCCAAATAGGTTCACGAAGGGTCAGATACAACTTAAATAACTCAGCAACAACCATAATAACAGCATACAATACTTTATGGTTTGCAAAGGGATTTACAAATGTTATCTCATTTTGTCTTCACAACAGTCCTGGGAGGTATATGTTATTCTTACCTGCCATTTTATAGATGAGGAAGAGGCAAAAAGATATTCAGTGACTTGCCTAGGTTCACACAACTATTAAATGTGTGTAGTCCTATTTGAACACAGATTTTCCTGACTCCACGTCCAATGCTCTATCCACTTCAAAAGATGCCACAGTAAACAAATAGCAGAACTGGCATTTGAACCTAGGTCTCTTAATACTTGATCCTATGCTCTTTCTGTTTTTACCATATTCCTAACCATTTTGCATTTGCTCTTCTACTCATTTTCCCTCATTTGCTTTACCAATCCTTTATACTCGATGACAACTATTTTTTTTTTGAACCAACTCCACAACATATAAAGGTTTCCCTCAAAGATGGTCTGTCTTGATCTATGGCATCCAAGATTATACCTAAAAGAGGGATGGATGGCTTGTATGTAATTTAACAAAAAGAAAGAATGATCTTTCCTAAGTATAGGGCACTCCTTGAGAAGGAACACCCTGCAAGATCACAACCCATCTGTGACTCAGGAGACAAGTTACTTGAATGAATGAATTTGAAAATATTGATTAAGTGCTTAATATGTGCCAAACATGCTGGGATACAAACTGAAAAATGAGACTGTTCTTGCCCTAAAAGAATTTACATGCTAATGGACCAGACAAATCTTATAGGGTGCTGGTAGCCGGGGAAAGATATTTTGGCCTGGGATGTCAGATGAATGGTAGATGGAACAACAGGGCCATAGATTGATATATCTTTCCAGAGGCAATGGCGGTGTTGATTTGATTACAGTTCTGAGAGTAAGAGGAAGAAACCCATGAGGATGGCAAGGTGGAGAATGATAGGGATGAAGATGCATAGTTCTGGGGAAGGAATTGGAGATGAGTGGCTAAGATCTTCCTGGCTATGGTCTCTGGAGGTCTGGTCAGAAGTGGAATAGTAGAGGTTAAATGACTTGCCTAAAAATCACACAGCTAGTAAATGGAAGAGACAATATTCAAAGCTTCAAACCCAGTTCTTGACTTCCAGTCTAGAGCTCCTTCTACTATGTCCTGTTGCAGCTATTATTTAACAAAAGGGCCTGCAAACTACAGCCCAAGGGCAAAGTCTAACTCTTGGCCTGTTTTTGTATGGTCCTCCAACTAAGGATGAATTTTACATTTTAAAATGAAATGTAATTAATTGCTTCCTGGACTGTATAAAAACAGGTAGCAGGCTGCATTTGGCCTGGGACTGTCTAACAACATACAGAAAAATACTTTCAATTTCTAAAACTTTTTGTAAAGGAACATAAATAGACATTTTCTGAATTTAAAAGAAATTTGGTCTTCTGAGAAGAAAGGGATTAACTGTATTCATGATGAATCATTATTTAGTGTGAGATGTTCTGGTATAGAAAGATTTCCAAGCTTTGCATCAAGGATCCAAGTCACAAAAGTCTGCAGCATACGTCAACATGGATATGTGGGCAAAAAGGATCAGGGAGTTTGGAGGGTCTCTTGAATATGAGGGTGGCAATGATAACTCTAGTTTGCAGGAAGTCAATCCTTATTATCATAGAATGAAACTCTGAGGGACAAGGGAGCAAAAAGGTCATTGAAAAGAATGGATAGTGGAGTCGGCAGACCGGAGGGAGCTTGGCTTCTTGGGAAGGAGGAGGTAGTAATAATAATAGTTCCCATTTATATAGCTTTTTAAAGTTTACAAAACACACTACAAGGTCAGGGACCTTGTCTTATCTGAACTTTGTGTAAACCTCAGTGCCAAGCACAAGCATAATTAATCTATGATTAATAAATGTTTGTTGAATTGCATTTTTAAAGAAGAAAATGGATTTAGGAAAATAAATGAAAATTGCAAGAATAAAGTTATGTGTGTGTGTGTGTGTGTGTGTGTGTGTGTGTGTGTGTGTGTGTGTGTGTAAAATCTCTTCTTCATTTGACATTAGTTAGAATCTTAGACTAGAATGAGTGTTGATTGTCTAAAAGAATTCTGGACTGTTAGAGAATTTTGCCCCAAATGGGTGTCATACTTTTGTCAAAGAGTCCAAATTATTCTTCCTGCTGAATGTTCTTCTCAAGCGACACTGCTAAGAAATGTATGTGACCTATGTCCTGAATTTGGTGCTGGAATATGGAACCCAGCAAAATATAAATAAGAAAACTATAACTTGTGCTTTAAATGATTCCTACAGCAAAGAACACACATACATATACACATAAACATACCTATATATTTTATATACACATAAACATACTTCTATATTTATAGACATAAAGATACATGTGTATATTATATATGTATATATACATACATGCATATACATGTACAAGTGTATGTGTGTATATATACACACACATATAAATTTATAGATTGGTTCTCCCTATCTTGCTCATGTCTGGTCCCTAATAATTGGTGTGGGAGCTTTTATGAGCTCCATTTCTGAACTGAGACAGTTTGCCTCTCCTTAAGTAACTGGTGGACTCCTGTTGCCAGGGGTATCATATTGATGTAGGACTTAATACGGACACTCCAGCTTAGAACTCCCAAGTTCAAGCACTCTACCATCTTTAGACTCACCAGCAACAGGGTTTATAGGTATGTGCACTGGCCTATGAAACAAATATTGTAGTGATTTGAATATTTGGATCTCATGGGCTCATTTTCCAGCTCTAGTCTGCTTTATGACCTGAGAAACTAGATCCTTGTATTTGTGCCTCTAATTCAACAGCTGTAAAAACAGGAACAAGACTAATAACATAGTACTTTTTATGAAAACAATATGATGTCATAAAAGACCTTTAGGAATTAGAAGACAGGTTCTAGCTCTGTTTTTTACCACATATTGTCTATATGACCTTGGGCAAGTCACTTAATATCTTTAAACCTCGTATGTACAATGGAATTAAGAATAACGCATCTGTTGCCCAACTAATGAGGATCAAATGAAATGACATAGATACGTAGATGCTTTGAAAACTATGAAGCACAATGAAAATACAAGACTTCTCCTTGCCTCCATTTTGTGTTGAAGAGAAATCATCAACAACTTTTCTCTTGCTAATAAAAATCCTGTTGTTTACACAGGAAGTAAATGCTGCTTTACTATTCATCTCTAGCTTCTCAGATTATTTTGAGTTGTTGTTTGAAAATTTGACCCCTTGTGCCAAATGCTCTCAAAAACAGAGATAACAATGCAAGTAATAGTGGGGATAATAAGTCAAAAATGCAAATAGACACATTCCTATTAGGAAGTAGCATTAGCTGCTGTTAAAGCAGGGAAGATTATTTGAAATGCGTTTTTTCCCCCCTCTTCCTTTCTATTCAAAAAGCAGACCTGAACATTTCATTAGATAAACAGGGGAAAAATAGACAACTGAATATTGAATAAATAGCTTCAGTTTATACAGGTTATTTCCAAACAGTAATGCAAAGATGTAATAGAAATAATTTAGACATATGGATAAGAACCTTCAGAATCAATAGTGCTAGGAGAAATGAAACATATGCTGATGCAATCAAACAGAATTGAATTTCATACAAATGTTAGCAAATCTATATCAGATTATCACAGCAAAAACTTCATTTTCATTGATTTATAATGTATTATTATTGTTTCCACCGCACTGCCATAGACAGCCATTTAGCAGCTGTCAAGCGCCTTAAGGGTAAATAAGGGATATCACTGATGGGAGGAGGTTATAGAAGTTTAAGAGACCAATAACTCACAAGTGCGGCAGGTGTGACATTCCATGTATTTTTTTAAAGGCTTTTTCTTGAATCCCATCGTCTAATTCTTTTTTATTTATTTTTATTTTTCTCTCGGTGAGGATGGGAAAGAAATTAGTTTGGAAAATCATATGAAAGAATCAAATAAAAAGAAGAGTGTTTTATATCATAGACCTAACAAACATATACCCTTAATTAGGTATGTACACACTCAAAGCTTTCTGGGGCTTTTTCATCATCACTCTTATGGCAAAGTGGGAAAATGGTCCTGGACTTGGCTTGGGTTAAGGAGATCTGATGCTCTTGGTCCCGGCAATGTGGTGTCAGCTAGGATTGAAGAGCCTTGGCTTCAAATTCTGGTTTTGCTCCCAATTAGCTATGACTTTGGGCAAGTCACTTCATTTCTCTGGACCTCAGTTTCTTCACTAATAAAGTGAGCGGGCTGTACTAGGTCTATTCAGACTGAACCATCATTTGGAATAGGTATCATATGAAAGAAACAGGGTGGTATAGTGGATACAGGGTGGGACCTGGAGTGGAGAAGAGTGATAAGATCCACTTACTAACTCTGTGACCCCAGGCAAGGCATTTAGCCTCTCTTTGCCTCAGGCTACTTCTTAGGCCTTACTTTGTATAAAATTGGTTGGGACGTGATTAAATCACAAATGCAGTGAAAGCATTTTTTTCTAATAGATATTCCCTTTTCAGTTGTCCACATTTAAGTGGGGAGCATTACTTAGCATAGTTTGGGGTCACAGGAAGCATGCTCTATTAAAAAAATAACTATGAACTGATGCAGTAGGAAGTGAGCCGAACTAGGAAAACAATTATACAATGATAACATAAAGAAAGACAACTATGTAGGATTATGGATCAATGCAACGATAAACCACAAATTCAGACAGGATGAAACATACTACTTACCTCCAGCATGAGAGATGATAAACTTAAAATGTAGAAAAGAAATCTACATTGTTGGACATGATCAATTTGTTTTGCTGGACTTAAGCATGTTTGTTGTGTGTGTGTGTGTGTGTGTGTGTGTGTATTGTTCATTTGGGGAAGGGGCAGTGGGAGGGAGAGATAATAAATGTTTGTAAAATAATAAGGAAATAAATAAAAACATAATTAATTTGAAAAGGGTTAAAAGAATTTTTTTAAAGAAAACACCACATGTACTCTATGAACAAGTATTTTAGCTATGCACATAAGATTTTATTTTTACATAAGATTTTTTTAAAAATGGAATGGAAATTATAATAGTATTGGAAGGTGGTATTCAGTGATTTTTAAAAGCACAGACATTTTCTTCCTAAATTATCATAAACTTGCATATTAAGGTAATAACTGGAGACCACAGGTGTTTAATTTCCTTTCAAGCAAAATGATTTTTGACTCAAGGTAAAAAGTTTAATAGAAAACAGTAACCATTTAATTCAACAAGTAGTTATTGTGCTTTGGCTGTGTGCAAAACACTCAGGTGTGAACTGAAGCAGACACACAGATGAATAAAACATAATCCCTGTCTTTGAGGTACTTAGAACCTTTTTACATTGGGGTCTGGGAACTTGTTTTTAAATATTTTGATAGCTGTACTTTAGGTTTCCTTTATAATCCCATGCACTTTATCTTATGTATTTAAAAACATTATTCCTAGGTTTTACCAGCCTGCTAAAGGGAACCCTGAGCTCCAATAGACTATGAGCTCCCTGAGGGCAGAGATTTTGTATCCCCAGCACTTAGCATACTAGGCACTTAACAAATGTTTATTGACTGACACCAAAAAGGTTAAGAACCTCTGATCTAGTAGGAAACATTTCTTAACATCTTTTCTTAATGTTTCTTAATGTTTATCCATCCACAAATCTGAAAAATTACCAATTATTAATCCCTTTTCCTTAAAAAGGGACTTGATAAAGGAATATTTTAATATAGTAGAAAGTGTCCTGGACTTGGAACAGAAAAATGAGTATTTGAGTCCCATTCCTATCATGTACAAGCTGTGTGACAGGTCAATTACTGTTTTTTTTCTTTGTGCCTTAGTTTCCCTATCTGTAAAAAAGGAAATAGAGCAGTAAGTCAGATTATGCATGTTAAAATGACATCCTAATGAAAGTTATCACTACTGGTGAGGTTTTATTCTGTGAAAACATATTTACTTGGGGAAATATCAGCCACTTATTGATTGCTTTCTTACTCATTGGTTAATAGACTGCTGATTACTTGACTGATTATTCTAATGAAATATGACTCACCTAGTTAGCACTATATTCATAATGCCCTTGAGCTTTGGGTGAGTTACCACACATTATGTTAGTTTGAACAAACTGCTAATTAGGTCAAGATTTGCCTCTCATATGGTCAGGTGAACCATGAGTGATGCATTGAGATATATTTCTTCATTAACTCCTCTTAGTCTTTTAGCAAATGTATATAAGCCAGTATTGAGACTGGGTGTTTAAGGAGAGGGCAGGGCAGCTTTCTTTGATGTTGGAAGTAAGATGTGACACAGTCCCATTGCTTTTTGGGCAGGATTGATTTATAGGCAAAGAGATGGGCTTGACTTTAAGCAAGCCTTTGGAACTGGGGGAAGAGCAGAGCTGCAGCTGCATGAGTATCCTGGACAGTCTTCAGTTTAGATAGGTATTTATTTATACTTGCTCTACCAGTGCAGGGGTTTGCAGCTGGGGTTAGGGGAGAGGTAGGGTGTGTCTGTTCAGGTGTTTGGTTAATTCCTTCCCCTCCAACTCCTCCCCCACCCAAAACTCCATTCCCCCATCTCCATGTAAATTTACTGGAAGGATGAGTCTGTGATGACATGGTAATTCATAGCCAGTCCAGGCTGCATATCTGATAAGGCCATAATTTGGAACCTCTTCCCAGTCACCCTAGGGGCATATATAAAAATGCCAGGCTAACAGCTTAGAGCAAATGACCTACTGGGTCAATAATAATAATACCTTGTATTTATATAGTACTTCACAATTCATAAAGTCCTTTCTTTTTGAACTTTATGAAAGTCCTTTTCACTGACGTTGGCCCATTTGTGCCTCAAAATAACTCTGTAAGGTAGGTACTAAGATTTTCAGAGAGGCAACTTAGTGGAGTGGAAATCTCACTGGACTAAGATTCAGGGGGCCTGAATTTTAGTCAGTTGGACAGTCAGTAAACATTTATGAATGCCTGCTATGTTTCAGTCACTCTGCTAAGGGCTGAAGATAACAAAGAGAAGACAGTTCCTGCTCTCAAGGACCTCACAGTCTAATAGGGGAGACATGAGACAACTGTGTACAAGCAAGTTATACATAAGATAAAGTGGAGGTAATTAACAGAGGGAAGTCACTAGAAGGAAAAGAGAATGGAAAAGGCTTCCTGTAGAAGGTAAGATTGTTGTTGTTGTTGTTCAGTTGTATTTGACTCTTCATGACCCCATTTGAGGTTTCATCGGCAGAGATATTGGAATAGTTGTCATTTCCTTCTCCAGCTTCTTCCAGATGAAGAAACTAAGGCAAATTGGGTTAAATGATTTGCCTAGGGTCATTTGTCCTTCCTTCATTCCCAAAGAGGACCATGCACTGAATGACACTTTCTCAGATAGTAGTAGAGGAAGTCCTCTTTCTTGGCCACTTCAATCACTTGGTCTTTCTCTGTTAGAATTTTTATTTGTAGAGTCATGTCAAAACTTTCATGTATGCATCAAAACCTCTTTCTTTGGATGATCTCTTCAGTTACTGAGTGGCAGCTGACGAAAGCTGCATATTCCTTATTCCTTTTTTCACAGATGTCAAATTAGAAGCACAAACACAAGGAACTAGTTTCTTAGGTTCATAAAGCATAAAACTATATGAAGTTTCAGCTACAGTGGTGTTCTAGAAATAAGACAGTGATTATGTTGAATTTTAATAATGTAACATCAATGTATTAAAATTGAAACAATAAACCTTTCAAATGTTTTTTATGAGTTTGTAGCATTTGTACTTCTGAAGTTATTAAAGCTTAAAACCATATTAAGATTTTTGGGATACCTTGCACATCCTATTCCCATCACCAACACAAATTGGACCCTCCTCTACAAAAAGAAAAACAGCCAAGTCAGCCCAGGTGCCCCACATGTGGCAGTACATATAGCATTTTCTAGCTATAGTTCCCTGCCTCTCTACCAAGAGGAGGGAAGCGTATTTCATCATCTGTTCTCTTAGACCAACATTGCTTATTATAAATAAACAGTTTGATTCGTTTTTAGTATTGTTTTTGCTTAGATTATTGTAGCCACTGAATGAATGAAAAACAAAACACATTTATCAAGTATTTACTGCGGCTAAGCTTTGAGGATAAAGATACAAAAAATAAGAAAGTCCTCTCAAGAAGCTTACATTCCAACAAGGATAGATTGTGTGTGTGTGTGTGTGTGTGTGTGTGTGTGTGTGTGTGTACAGGTAATGCCTAGGGAAAATTTTTAAATGGGTCAGAACTCTGAATAGATCCAATAGACCTCCCTACCCCTTTCTGTCACTTGTTTTGGGAACAGTAAAAAAACACACCCCAAAAGCATTGCTACTCTTTCTTCAGGAAAGCGTCCATCACTCAATTGCCCTATGGTTTCACTCACCATCCTGGTCACTTCACCCTTCCCTGGCCATCACTTCTTTATATATATTATCTACTCATGTTCAAATGCAAGCTTTGTATTTGTATCTCCAAAGATTAGCACAGTGCCTAGAGCACAGTAAATATTTAATATAATGTCTACAATAATCTAAACAAACATAATATGAAAAGGCAGCCAAACTCCAATCAATTGTAATTGGAAATCTTGATCTAGGTGAATATATGATGAAACTAAATTGGTCTAGGAGAATGGATAATAAAAGTTCCCCCTGCCATGTTCATCACAGTCTCTGAAGGAGGGTGTCTTTGAATGAAAGCATCTTTGTTTCATCTCTGATGCAAAACAGTAGACCATGAAAAATGGAACTACATTTCAACTTTACTGTAGCCACAAAATCATCACTTGAATTTGTCCCTCGCAGATACTATTTTGGAACCCTCAAATACATTTATATTCTCTGAGCAAGTCTCTGAATTCCTCTCTACCTCCTTTTATAAATCTCTTGTTGCTTTAACCTTCCAAGGCCCAATCTCCTCTCGACTGTGGGTCCCATCTTTTTTTTTTCCTTCTTTTTTCATTTTTATGTAATTCTAGAGAGCAAGAAGGGGAATTAGAGATTACTTTAGTTAAGGCCCTCATTTTACAAATGTGAAGACCTTGAGGGACTTGCACAAAAATCACTTAGGTAATCATCTCCTTGTCAGCACCAAAACCCAGGACCTTTGGCTTCTGGTCCTATCTTATTTCTGCTATTCTACATTGCCTTTCATTCACTAGATTAATTTTTTCCCCTGTTGTAATTTCATTAATCCAGTTGAGATAATAAAATTCAGCCTACCACAAACCAATGTACAATGACCCTGGGATAGGGTCACAGGTTTGTTTACCTTTCTCAAAGTTAAGTGAAGAAAGAATTTGGTAACTCTTAATGTGCTTATAGAAATATATAAATTGTTATTACTATTACTAGTATGATTGTTTCCATGTGGGAATTTTCACATGGTGCTTTAAGGCTCGCAAAGGCTTCAAGTACAATTGTATAACAGGCTAACCCAGTTTCTTGAGCTAGCCTAGATAAGGACAAAGATGCTCATTGCCAGGATGTTGACCACTTGGTGATGAATATTTTGGTAATAGCAAAACATTAAACAAGGAAACAAAAAATAAAAAATGGCCCTTAGTTCTGTGTGCTCCTCTTTCAGTGATGTTAGTAGAGTGTCAAATAAAGAGGTCAAGAATTCTAAGAATCAAATAGTGATTAAATGGTCTTAAACAGTGTTGGTTGCTGGTACTTCAAATATGAATTTCTAGTTCAATGATCAGGGAAGAGATAGGCCATTGGAGAAATTGAACTGTATCAATCTTGACATTCTCTCTATAAATAAAACTAGAAGACAAAAGGGAACTTGCTGAGAAATGGAGGCATGGCTCATAGTTTGTCCTGGAGATGCAGACAGAGCAGTTGCCAAAGTTGCTTTTTATTGAGCATTCAAAAAGAAGATACATTGTTTGACAGGATTTTTGTTCATCTCCTAATATATATATATATTTTCAGTTTCCAAATGGTTATTTTATCAGATTTTGTTTGAACATTAAATTTATCCTCATTTTGCAATCCAAAATAGTTACCTACTATATATTTAAAAAAAAATCAACATAATAATCAGAATGATAGAATTTCAGAATTTAAAGGGCCCCCAGCAACCATTGAGTCCAAATGATACCCAAGAAAGAAACCTCATTACAACATACTGGACAAATGGTCATCCAGTCTTTGCTTGAAGACCTTCAGTTAGGAGGAATCCATTGCCTCTTGAGGCAGCCCATTCTATTTTTGGTTAGCTCTAATTATTAGGAAAACCTCCTTTACTGCAAACATAAATTTGCTTGCTTGCCACATCCATTTGTTGATACTAGCTTTGTTTTTCTGGAGCCAGTCAGATCATCTAATCGTTCTCACCCATGATGATTTTGTGGACCCCTGAGTCTTCTCCTTTTCAGGTGAAACTATCCCCCGTTTCTTCAAGCGATCTTCCTATGGAATGAACTCAAGGTCCTTCACCATTCCTGTTTTTCTACTATGGTCATTTTCAACTTATTGACTCTGGTGCCCAGGACTAATCACAGTACAAGAGATGGTGTCCAACCGGGTCATAGTACAGTGGGACTATCACCTCTTTATACTTGAAAGTTATATCACTCTTTTTTTGTTGTTTTTGTTTTTGCCAGGCAATGAGGGTTAAGTGACTTGCCCAGGGTCACACAGCTTGTAAGTGTCAAGTGTCTGAGGCTGGATTTGAACTCAGGTTCTCCTGAATCCAGGGCCAGTGCTTTATCCACTGTGTCACCTAGTTGCCCCCAAGTTATGCTACTTTTAATGCAATGCAAAATGGCATTGATTGTTTTGGCTGCTATATTACACTGGTAACTCACATTGAATTTGTGTTCCACTTAAAGTCCCAAGGTCTTTTTCATATAAGTTACTGATTAACTATGCCCCACCCCCCCTCAGCCCCAAACTTGTGAAGTTAATATGTTTCAACTCAAGTATAAAACTCTATGCTTATTTCTCTAAAATTTCCTGTTATTAGATTTTGCCCAATGATCTAGCCTATGGAGATATTTTGTGATCCTTCCTCTGTCATCTAATGTGTTAGTGATCACTCCCATCTTTGTATTATTTCCAAGTTTAATAGTTTTTTTTTTGTATCTATGCTTTTATCCAAGTCATTGATCAACTGCTAAATGGCACAGGGTTGCTAAACATAGATCCCAGAGGTACTACAATGGAGAACTCTTTCCAAATTGATATAGAACCATTAATGACTTCTCTTTTGGTTTGGTCATTTAGCCAATTTGAAACTTATCTCTTGTACTATCGATTAGCACATATTTCTATGGCGTTTCCACAAGAATAGCAGGAGGTGTTTACCAAACATAGGTTACCTGTTGCAATTGATGAAGAGAAAGAGAAATTCTGTGAAGAACTCAATAAGAACCTCCAAATTAAGTCAACATATACTTGAGTACTTGGTGACTTCAAAACAAAGGTAGCAATAGCTAAATAATCACAAAAATGTTAGAATATGGGTTTAGGAGTAAAAAAAATATAAAGACTAAAGGATCATAGACTATACTGAAACTTCATTACCATATATCATGAATTTTTCTACAAGAAGACCTGGTAAACACTAAATAATATAATAAAAATGAAATAGTTTTTATTTTTACAGATGGGGTCATTTTCAAATCAACTATTGGAGTATAGTCAGACCACCAACCAGTTAGAACAAAGATTCAAATCAATAACAAATTAAAAGAAAGAATAAAAATGAAGAGAAGATAAGCCATGCAATTGAAGTCTCTCTGACCTTACCATTTTTTAATTTAAATAGATTTTTATCAATATCTTTTATTTTTACATTATCTACATTTCCCAATGTATCTCCCTCCATTCCTTCCCAGAAAAAAGCATGGAGTTATATGAACTGACACATAGCAAATGACAAAGAATAAAAAGGAAGGGGGAAATGGTTAAAAAACAGTTTAGTAAACCAACAAACTTATTTTAAAAGTCTTGTATTTCCAAGATTCTTTACATCTGCAACAAAGCAGCATTCAGTTTTGTTTGTTGTTAGCATTATTATTGATCTTTTGATTTCATAAATATAGAAGGAAATTTAGAAGTCATCTGGTCCAAATACTTCATTTTATAGATGAAGAATAAAGGAACAAAGAAATTAATTTTTCACTGATAATAGGTTGTAGATCTGAGATTCTAACCCAGATTGTTTGATTCCAAACCCAGTACTCTTTCATTTACTTGTTATAGTCATGTAAATTATTTTCCTGATTATGCTTACTTTACATCAGTTCACATAAATCCATGTTTCTCTGTATTTGTTATATTATTTCTTATAGCATAGTAATGTTCCATTATATTCATGTATCATAATCTATTTATTTTCTCCACAGTAAAGGCATGAGGAGGGGGTAGGGAAAGGAGTCTCTCATATTTCCAGTTCTTTGCTACTACAAAAAGTGTTGCTATAAATATTTTAATCATACCTATTTAAACAAGCTATTGACATTGAAAAATGGGAAATAGGGGCGGCTAGGTGGCACAGTGGATAAAGCACTGGCCCTGGATTCAGGAGGACCTGAGTTCAAATCCGGCCTCAGACACTTGACACTTACTAGCTGTGTGACCCTGGGCAAGTCACTTAACCCCCATTGCCCTGCAAAAAAAAAAAAAAAAAAGAAAAAAAAAGAAAAATGGTAAATAGGTAAAGGAACAGATATCTATTGTAACCATCACTATTTCCTAAGGGAGTTTATTGTATGTAAATTAACAGAGACAACTCAGAGGCTTAAAGAATTTAGCTTTTAGCCAGCAAACACTCGATCTCCTTGCTAAGTGGACAACTATTGAGGCAAAGGGCCATCCTGGTTTAGAGTATATTTGTAGAATTTAGTTGAGTGACAGAGTATAAAATTGGTTGAAGGAATTGGGAATATTTATCCTGGGGATGAGAAGACATGATACATATGATCACTGTTTTCAAATATTTGAAAGATTGTCTTGTGGAAGAGAGAAGAGACTTGTTCTACAAGTCTCAGAGGGCAGAGATAAAATAATGGTTAGAAATTGCAAAGAGGCAAATTTAGGCTTGATGTCATGAAAGATTTCCTTTGAATTAGTGCTACTCAAAAGTAGAATAGGCTCTTTCAGGAGTGTATTCTTCCTCATTGGAGATATTCAAAGAAAGGCTGGATATATTAATGATAATAATAATAATACCTAGCATTTACATAGCACCTACTATGTGGCAAACACTATGCTAAACAGTTTATAAATATTATCTCACTTGATCTTGGCAACAACCCTGAGAGTAGGTGCTATTATTATCCTGATTTTACAGATGAGGAAACTTGTAAGGTCTGTTATGAAAAGGTATTTTTTGTTCAGTTACGGGTTAGATTGGATGGCTTTTGAGGTCCCTTTCACCTCCAAGAATCTCTAATTTTATGATTATGAACAACATTATTTTAAACAAAGAGTAGAGAAGAGGACAAGTACACAAAATCTTGACGAGACATAGAAATTTTCCAAATTATCTAGAGAATTCAAGAATGAATTTGGAAAGAGGACAATGATCAGATGAAAAATATAAGAGATCTATAAAGATTTTTTAAAAAAGAAATTCTTTTGTCTATTAATGATGGGAGATCCACTCCATTTGGACTTAAACATCACAGGCCCTGATGTAATGTGTGAGGAAGTAGAAATGGCAGTAAAGGAAACAAGTATGGGAAAGGCACTTAGATTAGATCAAATATACACAGAGGGATGTTCTGGAAGGAACCACAATATTGAGGGTGTTTAGGAACTGATTTTCAAGGTATCTGAAAGAAGGGAGGGTTACAAAGCTGTGATAAAAGCTGTGCATATTATTATTACTGGAGAAAATAGGTATCTTGGAAAATATCAAAAACTACTGATTCATGTGCCTACTTTTCAAAATCTACAGATTTTTTTATGAGAATAATCTACATGTGCTTCAAGAGCATTTTTCATGAAGGTATGAGAGGGGGAAAAGATAAGCTTTTATAAATGATATTCAGTAACAACACATCTTTACAGCCAAACAATTGACTGAACCACTTAGAGAACACAGGATCCCACTGTACTTGCAGTCTGTTGACTGTTGTAAAAAGCATTTGATAATGGGTGGGGGTGGGGTGGGGATGGAGGGAGTGGAGTACATCTTTACCTTAAAGATTTGCCTCTGTCTTGGAAGGAATGCTGAAAATGGAGTCAGATGGACTGGGGTGCCCCAGACCCCTATTTAAAAACAAAATATCTCTTACATATGTCTCTCATGTATATGTCAAAATCTTAAATGGTTACTTGAAAGATATAACAATCCTTGGTATGAAGCTACATTAGATTGGTCATATAACTTCTCTGGGTGATTTCTAATCTGTAAAATAAGATGACAGAACTAATTAATCTCCCATATCCCTTTGTAAGGGGCTAAAATTCTAGCTATACTATCTAAAATCTAATGAATGGTTGGCAATAAATTATAAGCTTTAGCAAGAGTATTTAAGTGTTTAAGTATTTATTAAAGAGCATTAGGATCAGAGAGAAAGGTAAAAATCTAACTATTTCTAAGAGACCCCATCATCCGACCCGCCATGGCGAGGTCAGGAACCAAAAGAGGAAAAAGCCCTCTGCCAGCGTCCACTTCCTACTTTGTGTCCTCTTCCCAGCAATGGGAGATTCCTCAAGTTGATTGGCTGGTAGCTTTGATAGACAGTACCCACGAGCAAATGTCACTTTCTGATGCCAAGGACCTTGACCACATGGCTTGCCCTCAGATGCCTTCTCCTCATGGTGGAGCTTTACTATAGTAGCTCTCCAGCAGGTGGTGTCATTCTAATCGTTACACCTTCCAACTCCAAAATCATAGATTTTGTATCATGAATAATATCAACTTGAATGGAAAATATATGCATTTTATCATCAGTAATAACCAATGATTAATTTGTTGACAACTAATTATGACAATATATGGTTAATATAATTGTGTAATAAAAATTAAAGTTTCAGGATTTAAAAAAAAGCCCTACTCAAAAAAAGGGACAAGCAAACAAAACCTACCAAGTAAAGCTTTTACATACATCTATTGCCCAATAGATTTGTAAGTAGCCATGTGTGTCTCTTTAGAAATCTACATATAGAGACCTGTTACTCTGGGCCTGTGCATGTGTACATGATCATCATTCATGTACCATGTGTACATGTTCATCATCCATATACCCATATCCATATATTTTTAGGGCACGCTATTAGCCAGTTATACAGTCTTCTTTCTTTGTGCTAAGATTTTATTTTCAGGCTTAGCACTGAGATTACAAAGTCCCAAAGACTGTGAATTTCATTTCGGGAACATGGAAATTTTTTTTAAAAGGTCTCCTCATGGGAAAATATACCTTATAGATCTATGGAAAAGGAAAGAGTTTATGACCAAATAAGAGTTAGAGAGGATGATGGGAAGTCAAATGGAGAATTTCAATTACATGAAATTAAAAAGGATTTGCATAAAGAAAATTAATACAGACAAAAATTAGAAGGAAAAGAGGAAACTGGGAAAAATTTTTATAGCAAGTTCCTCTAATAAAGGCATAATTTCTCAAATATGGAAGTGAGCCAAATTGTTAAAAATAAGAGCCACTCTCTAGTTGATAAATAGTCAAAGGATATGAACAGACAGTTCTTAGAAGAAGAAATCAAAGCTATCAATAGTCACATGAAAAAATGCTCTAAATTACTACTGATTAGAGACGTGCTAATGAAAACAACTCTGAGATACCATCTCATACCTATCAGGTTGACTAACAATGACAAAAGGAAAATAACATAAATGCTGGAGGGGAAAAATTGGGACACTAATGAACTGTTGGTGGAACTGTGAACTAGCCCAACCCTTCTGGAGAACAATTTGGAACTATGCTCAAGAAGCCGTAAAACTTTGAATACCCTTTGACCCATTAATACCACTTCTAGGTCTGTATCCGAAAGGGATCAGAGAAAAGAGAAAAGGACATAATTGTAAAAAAAAATATTTATAGCATTTTGTGGTGGCAAAGAATTGGAAATCAACTCATCAACTGTGGAATGTCTGAACAAGCAGTGGTATATAATTGTGATGGAATAGTAGTATGTTATAAGAAATGACGAGTAGGATGATTCAGTAAAACCTGGGAAGACTTAGATGAATACATGCAAACTGAATTTAGTAGAACTAGGAGAACATTGCACACAGTAACAGAAACATCGTAAGGATGATCTCAACTGTGAAAGACTTAGCTACTCTGATCAAGGCAATGATCAAAGACAATTCTGAAGGATCCATGATGAAAAAGAATATCCACCTCCAGAGAGAAAACTGATGTATTCTGAAAACAGATTGAATGAAGCATACTTTCTTTTATGCTCTTTCTTTTACTTTTTTTGTCTGTGCAAAATGGTTAATATGGAAAGATCTTTTGAATGACTTCACATATATAATCAATATCAAATGGTTTGCCTTTTCAAGGAGTGGGGAAGAGCAGGAGGGAGGGAGGGAATTTTGGAACTCAAAATTAAAAAATTAATATTAACATTTTTTATATGTAATTTGGAGATATTTAATGAAATAAAAATATATTAAACATTTTAAAGTTCTCTTGTAATATATGCTTCTTATGTATATGTCAAAAATCTTGTAAGATTCCTTGAAATATGTAATAAAAGAGTTAATTTTATTTGATGGTCTTTTGATTTTTTTTGGGGGGGGCTGGGCAATAAGGGTTAAGTGACTTGCCCAGGGTCACATAGCTAGTAAGTGTCAAATATCTGAGGTCAAATTTGAACTCAGGCCCTCCTGAATGCAGGGTCAGTGTTTTATCTACTGCACCATCTAGCTGCCCCTACCCTTCTGATTATTAATAATCAAGTGAGGCTTAAAACAGGGAGACATATTTATTCAAGGGGTTTTCTGTTATTATGGAAGATGTCCAGGACTGAGTCCATTTGGAAGATGGATTATCTATAGATGGTGAACTCCAGATTCTCCTAGTTGTGGATGATAATGTATTGACTGTGTCAAATCCTGGAACACTGCAGGACCTCTTAGTGAGATCTATAATCACTCTTTTGACTTAAGCTTAAATACTTTCACAGAAAAATATCAAATGAAAATTGCCTATTGTCCTCCTTATGACATGCAATTAGACTGATAGCTCATAGTTGTGTTCCTTCAGTTAATATATTTTAGACAGACATGGCAGATAGAACATGAATCGGGCCCAGAATTGAACAAAAGGTAGAGAGTGGGGTTGAATTGACTTTGGGATATTGCACAGAGCTTTTAATGATCCTTCTTGAAACAAAGGCTTATTTTTTTGGTCCCCTCCCCCCAATTTTTTTTTAGTGATGCTAAATGGCCACAAGTCCTAGAATCATCCAAAGGACAATGGAAAAGTACATGGAGGAGAAAGGAGAAGTGGTATAAAGGACGTCATCAGAGAGCTTTGTGACCCGCAAAGGAGGCAGACCAGTCTCACAGAGAGAACAAAGGATAACAGATGGATAGCCCACAAGCTCCATGGGTATCTATGTGTAACCCAGGTTTCTAGCCAAATGTGGTCATTTTGCTTGCGTCTCTCCTAATTGGTAGAGGAATTGCTGATGTCATGCTGTGTAACTATATGAAGGGAGGAATTGATGAAATCTTTGGAGAAGAAACATTCTTCTTTTTTGTATGGATATGAATATGTAGATTTATATATACATATATGTATATATGTGTATATATATCAGAGACAGAGAGAGACATACACAGAGACACACAGAAAGGAAGAGAAGGAAAGAGAAAGAGACAGAAAGAGAGAGATGGAGAGAGAGAGAGAGAGAGAGAAAGAGAGAGAGAGAGAGAGAGAGAGAGAGAGAGAGAGAGAGAGAGAGAGAGAGAGAGAGAGAGATGAATTTAGAAAACTGCAAAATTACAGACCATCTGGCTCCTCACCATGTCCCTGATTTCTACCTTGCCTCTCTAGAGACTTCAGGGCATTTTCTTTTGGGTGAGTTTAGGGCCTTTCTCTTGATTGAACAGAGATCTCATCTGGCTCCCATTGAAAGAACTCATTTACTCTTTTACTTCCATCTTTATTTACTCATTTACTCCCATCTTTGTGTTTGCTAATCTATTCTAATCTAGATAACTTCTTTGATTTATATTTGCTTGGATAAATGGATTTACTTCCTATTTGCTATTTGTGATGATCTTTTGTATAACTAACCTTTGGTGTGGTCAAAGTGGGAGTGTCAGTTTAGGATAACCCTTTCACTTCTAAGGAACTGTGATGAGGGAAGTGTTTTTGTTTCTTTGCTTTTGTTCTCAAGTTATGCATTCCTAGACCAGTGATATTTGTGGGGAGTGGAGGGACAGACTGATCCCTAGATCAGTGGCTCTTTGGATATGGGAGGGCTGAGCACCTATCTTCCTGGAGCTCCAGCACTAGCGTCTCCTCCTCCAGCTTTCATGCTGTTATTCTTCCTCTCCTAGGAGACCTCACGTCCTATCTGTCTGTGCCTCCTCAAGAGCTGCGTCTATAATTTTGTGCTATAATAATAGCGCCTACCTCACAATCCTGTGAGGATCAAAAAAACCCCGAGCAATTGTTGAACACCTACTATGTGCCAGGTATCTTGCTAAGTACTTTTTGACAACAACCCTGTGAAGTAAATGCTATTTTATCCCCATTTTACAGTTGAGGAAACTGAGGCAAACAGAAGTTAAGTGACTCGTCCAGGGTCACACAGTTAGTAAATGTCTAAGTCCACATTTGAACTCAGGTCTTATTAACTCCAGACTCAGTGTTCTATCCACTGTTCTATCTAGCTGTCTCTTTTCTTCTTTAATGTGACCATATGGATATATCTATTATTTACTTGAGTACATATACAACCTTACGTACATTATAGGAGAGATCTAGAGGAGGAGCTAGCCCCGGCACTTCAGGTAGACCCATAGTGAAGAAAAATTGAAACAAGAGTCAAACAGCATGAGAAGTTATAGATGGGTTGAGATCTTCATTTGTTGGTGAGAATGCCCACATCAACAAGATGACAGATCTATCAAAGTATTACAGTACTATTATTATTATTATTTTTGGTGAGGCAATTGGGGTTAAGTGACTTGCCCAGGGTCACCCAGCTAGTAAGTGTCAAGTATCTGAGGCTGGATTTGAACTCAGGTCCTCCTGAATCCAGGGCTGGTGCTCTATCCACTGCACCACCTAGCTGCCCCAGTACTATTATTTTTGAAATCATTCCTTTCGACTTTAGCATGTGTAGTTATGGGACACAAGAAAAACTGTGATACGAGTCACTAGTGCTTCAAATATGAATCATGCCATTATTTCTCCTTCCTCACCTCCACCTCTCAGAGTCCCTGGCTTCATCTAAGACTTAGCTCATATACCTCCTTCAATAAGGAGCCTTTCCTGGTGTCATCAGCTCTTTGTTGCTTCCTTTCTAAGATCACCTTCCATATTCTCTACAGACATGTAAGGTGTTTGGGGTGTTCGAGGAGGACTAGCAGCTCTGGTGTGAGGGCTTGCTGAGCCCTTTTCAGGGCTGCTTGTCTACCTTTGGTGTCCACTTGATTCACCCAACTCTCACATCTGGCTCCAAGAAGCTGTAGCATGTGCAGTGAACACCCTCCCCCCCCCCCCCATATAAAACCATCTTTGCAGATGGGCTAAACTAAGTTGAGGGTAACAGAGAGACCTCAAACCTGTTGGTGAATTAGGGGATGTCTACCCCAAGCAAGTCAAGACTTCCCCTGGCAGAATTGGGTGGATGAGAACAATTTATTCCAATGGCCATGAAAGTAGATGAAGTGCGCAGTGTGGAACACTTAGAACTTGGTCAGACACTGAAAATGCCAAGGTCATCCACTGCCTCCTGAGCCATCATCAGTTGTCTTGATTTTGTCTTGCCAATGGACTTTGATGACTCTGGAAGAGAGAGTGAGGCTGATGACTTACTAAAATCGTGCCTCACTTAAATCCAATGCAGGGAAAGTCAAGACATCACCTCTCGATTTCACTAATCCCCTTTGAAAAGGAAGGACAAACAACCACAGCAACAATCTCCTTCATTAGAACACAAATTCCTTGAGGATGAGGATTTTTTTTTGAGGGGGTGGGGCAATGAGGGTTAAGTGACTTGCCCAGGGTCACACAGCTAGTAAGTGTCAAGTGTCTGAGGCTAGATTTGAACTCAGGTCCTCCTGAATCCAGGGCTGGTGCTTTAACCACTGCGCCGCCTAGCTGCCCCCCATGAGGATTATTTTTGCTTTTTCTTTGTATCCCTAAGACTTTGATGGATGCCTGCTTAATAAACACTTGTTAACTGAACAAGTGATTATTCTTAAGTGCCTAGAAAACTTAATAGAGATTGCCAATGGCTGAAAGTCTTGGTATCATAGCCTGGTGGAGAAAAGGTTCCATGTCACAATGCAGTTATAGTTCAGTTCTAGATCATGTATCCAATTTGCTGATAACACTTTCCAGATCTTCCTTTGGTCGAAATCCTGTACTTTTTGGTATGGAGTCCACCAAGACCCTCACCTCAGCTTTCTCTCTACTACCTGTCCCTTGAGTTGCATATCATCAATGGCCTACAGCAGATAACCTATAACTAGGTGGTTTGTTCTTATCAGAGCAAATATGTTTATTTGTCCCCAGAGCTATGTTGATTAGTTTTGGCCCAGAGGCAGCTCTCTGTTGTTACACCCACAGTCAGAACAACAGAAAGGCTTCCACGTATATACCCTCCCCAAGGGACTCAAACAACAACAAAAAAATCCACAGCATATGGAATGATTTGGATAATGATTTATCCTGATTATACCTTTCCGGAAGATGTTATCTGTATTCAAAGCTGAAATCTGCTACTTACTACTAGAGTGAAAGTGGGCAAGCCCTTGATCATTCTGGACCTCAGTTTCCTTACCTGAAAAATGAAAGAGTTGGACAAATTACCTCTAAGATACCTTCCAGTCCTCCCAGATCTTATCACCTACACAGTATAGGTAAATTCTTCAGGAGTTTTTTTTTTTTTTCCAATATGCTTTAGGCTAATGGAATAATGTGCTTTTAATTCTCAAAGAAGACTGTTATAATTACTCTGCTCTTTTTCTTATGAACATGTAAACGATATTTTGACTTCTACAAAACAGGTCAGAAAAAAGGAATAGGGTTTAGTGTAAGGGAAAATATGGCAAAATCCCATGGGAGAGGAGGAAGATAGGTGAGGATGATGAAGAAGCTAGCCTGGGTGAATCAGATATTTAGAAGGGAGTGGCACAGAGGGGCAGCTAGGTGGAGCAGTGGATAAAGCACTGGCTCTGGATTCAGGAGTACCTGAGTTCAAATCCGGCCTCAGACACTTGACACTAGCTGTGTGACCCTGGGCAAGTCACTTAACCCCAATTGCCTCACTAAAAAACCAAAACAAAACAAAACAAAAAAGAAGGGAGTGGCACAGTGCCTGGTATATCGCTTAATAAATGTTAATTGATTGATTGAGTAGAAAGTCCCTTGAGTGAGAATAGAGGGAAGCTGAGGGAAAAAATTGGAGCCCATGGTCTACTTGGACCTGGTTACTTAGAATATTAGGCATTATCACAGTGCTTTAGGAAAGGGAATAACTTAACTGGAATAGAATGTTTGGTTTCAGTAGGTAATTTTTTAGCTGTGTTTGCACTTTGTTGTGGAGGTGGGATCTGAAAGTGGGGAGACCAAAAAATGAAGATTTTCTTCAGAGTGAGTGAGGGCTATGGCAGTAGGTCACAAGAAAAAACGAACGATCTTGGCAATACATTGGAAGTAGAGACTTGAATAGGTATTTATGGGTTTGAAGTAGGTTTGAAAATTGTGACCCCTGCTCATTTGAAAATTAAGCCATCTTGTATATTAGGAAGACCATAAGCCTAAAACTGGAAGGGGTTGTAGTGACCATTTAATCAAATCCCCTTTATTTACAGATGAGGAAACTAAGTTTAAGAGAGATTAAATGACTTTCCCAACAACACACAAGTAGTACTAGCAAAGCTAGAATTCAGACTTAGCCCTTAAAGATATTAATCCCTCCCTGTACTACACCTGACAACATGTCAGTACTTCAAGGAGCCATGGTTTGAATAGTTATGGTATTTTGTCCACTGATATAGGTCACAACCCTTCTACAACGTGGTAAGCTGTCTTCAAGACTTGCTGTGGCTGCCTTGGTGATAAGAGTCTATGAATTTAGCTAGGCTGCTCCTTTGAAAACTAGTATATTGCCAAGATAATCCTCAACATTTTTACCCCTTGATAGTACTTCCCAGAGTTTCCCCTATGTTGGCATAGGCTTCAGGAACCCAGTGTCTTCGTTGTTCTACGAAAAGCCATTGGAGGACGTCTTTTCTGGAAGGTGACACTACCTGTGTAACCTGCCCGGGCCTTGGTTTCCACATCTGTAAAATGAGGGCATTGGACTAGATGAACTCTGAGTTCCCTTCTAGTTCTAAATCTATGATCCTAAGTACTTGTCACAAAATAAATATCTTTGGGTCAGGTACAGTGATCTTTGTACTTTTGGAATTAAAAATATGAACATTTCAAAAAGATATTAGAAAGTTGAACTCCCCCCACTTGATGCTGCTTTTTTTATGCTATGGGCAGCTGCCTACTTTCTTTCCTTATCCAACTGATTGAATAGGATGCCCTTGGAATGTTAAGCTTGGGATATTGGCAAAATAATGGTATGGACAGTGATGGGAAAAGTAGACAGGAAGGAATGATAGGGAAGAAGTTATAGTTTTGGTCTTCTTTTAATTTTATGTAAAGAAGTGAGAAGTATGGAGAGTGGAATGAGATATTGGAGGCAGGGAATTACCTGTATATATTTGAAATTATAAGATCACTCAAGTTAATAGGGGAGTAGCATGTTAAGTTTATAATTGATTGGGATAAAGTGTTCTTGGGGAAAGAAAACAACAAACATCATATACCCTTATCTACCTCTTGAGTTACATTTGGTTATTTGTGCCTTTCCATTAATTCATGCACAGACTCTCAAACATGTGTTCTCTATTAGCTCTATTTGGCCAATTTTGAGAAGTTTTCACACAGGCAAACAATTGGTGAAAGAGCTACAATTTAACCAGAATCATTCATTAACTGGGATCATTTATTAACGGGAAAGAAACTGTGATTTTTTGAAGTCTTACAATTTACAATGAAGTTGGCTTCCAGTCTCCCCTTCCTAGATGTATACTGTCTTCTGGTTGATGTTATTCTTTTCCCTCCTCCAAAAATAGGACAGGTATGACAACAATTCAATAGTATATTGTGTCAAAACATAGTTTTAATGATAGATATGATCATTATCATTATTCTGATTCTAAAATCAATGCTCTTTCCACTATTGCATACTGCATCTTGTATTGGATAGCCATCTCTTGGGTGAGGGTGAGGGAGAGAGAGGGAAGAAAAAAAGGAAAAAAGTTACCTGGTGACTGTTATATATTTAAAAGGAATAGCAAGTTGTACATAATAGATTTGCAGTTTCATGTACAATCATCTTTTTCCCCCTCTTCTACTAAGTTATGGAAATGCTTATTTTCTTTCTTTCTTTCTTTCTTTCTTTCTTTCTTTCTTTCTTTCTTTCTTTCTTTCTTTCTTTCTTTCTTTCTTTCTTTTTTTTGTGGGTAGGGCAATGAGGATTAAGTGACTTGCCCAGGATCACACAGCTAGTAAGTGTCAAGTGTCTGAGGCTGGATTTGAACTCAGGTACTCCTGAAGCCAGGACTGGTGCTTTATCAACTGCACCACCTAGCTGCCCCCTGTTTTATTTCTTAAGTTCAGAATAAAAGAAAAAAAAGAAGTAGAAAAAAAAAAGATATCAGGGTCATGTGGTTGTGGCACCTGACCGACCTGCTTTATGGACTTCTTTATCCTTTCTGGTTTGGTCATCCCAACTATACTCATACTGGTAGGAAGAGAGTCCCCAGAAGAGGTGGCCACTGATAAAACTCACTGTCTCAGGTTTTTAGGGGGTTAACCCTGATGGGGTGACAACTCTCCTATTATCATATGCTGCAGTTCTTGAGCTCTCACTGCTGTGCTTGCCATTTAACAAATCATCCGCGATGAACTTCATTGACATGAAACATTAAACCAGAAATATTTAATAAACAGAAGGTAAAGTAGGAGAAATAATAACATGCCATCTGTAATCTGAGGACACACTCTCCCACTGGGGAGAATGGGTACAAATGAAAAAAAAAACCCAACATAGTGTGGCACACCTGAGTATAGAAGGTGTAGGGAACATATGTAAGTAGTTTGGAGCGTGGGAATGTACACCTCTGGACTGTACAGCAGTGTCCTGAGTGGTAGGGCTGCTCCACTAGACCTGCTCCTTTACAGGGCTGCCTCTCTGTCCTCTCTGCTGGCTGCTCCCCTCAGGCCAACTTCTGGGTTGCTGATATAATATCACTGTCGGCAAAACCAGAAGCCTTGAGCCCAGAATCTGTAGAACTTTTCCACTTCTGTTCTCTAGACTCTGAGGAGTTTTCATCTCTTAGGCAACTAGTGGCATAAGTAAACCCTTTCTTCCTCCAGTGTTCTCATTCAAGCGGTGAATAGAGTGCTGGACCTGAAGTCAGAAATTCGGCCTCAGACACTTACTAGCTGTGTGATCCTAGGGCAGTCACTTAGACTTTGTTTTTCTCAGTTCAGTTGGAAAATAGGGATAATAACAGCACCTACATTGTAGGGTTGTAGGATCAGATGAGATAATTGTTGTAAATTCTGAGGCATAGTCAACTCTATAGAAATGTTCATTCCCTTTCTTCTCCCTTTAAGCAGCAGATGCAAAGCCTGTCTTCCTCCAGTCAGTTCTTCCAACTAGCATATAGCAATGAAAGATTTGAGGGCTCTTCTTAGATTTGACCAAAGATCTCTCCTGAGATCAATTTTCAGGTCTGAGTTCTTTTGATCCCTAAACTCAGCCATTCTATTGGCTTAAAACAAAGATTCTTAATCTGTGAGTCACAACCCTATATGGGGTTGAGTAACTGAATGTGTGGGTCATGAAAAATTTGTCAAACATTAAAAGGTACATACACACACACACACACACACACACACACAGACACAGACACACACACACACACACATTATACCTATATACCCAGCGTTGCATAAAAATTCCTTGGGTTAAAAAATTTAAGAAGCCCTGGTTTAAAAGTGGGTCTCCTTAGTGAGATTATTTATTTCTATCTCATAGAGATAAATCAAAGTCCATATTTTTGCCATATCTGCTATAACTAGGGAATAGATATTTATTCCATAGTCACCAAACAATTTTAGGGGCCAGGTCTCCTATGTATTAAATTCAAAGTCTTCATGTCAGTCCTGTGCAAATTAAATGCTGGAAAACAGGATCCCTCAAGCATTTTGCCCTAAGTGAGACTTGCCTTTTCTCTAAGGGACTGCTTTTTTTTCAGTTTCTTTTTCAGGGTTTCCCCCCCTCTCATTAGCCAAATTGTGCGCATGTGTAGAGCACTCCTTTAAATTAGAATAACAAATTTTGTCTGCTTTACAATTTGCCGGGGGGAATCATGTCTGCTTCTATAGAATACCACTGGAAACTCACTCATGTGATGGCATTTAGAAAGCATAGAGTATGTACTGCTGCATTTGCCTTGTACTGAGCTTATAGTGTTACAGAGGAGATAAGACCCATATATAATGAACACAAGTCTCTTATTTACAGGTTACTTATGAAATACACACACATATGTATATATCAAT
Organism: Dromiciops gliroides; assembly: GCF_019393635.1. Lineage (NCBI taxonomy): Eukaryota > Metazoa > Chordata > Mammalia > Microbiotheria > Microbiotheriidae > Dromiciops > Dromiciops gliroides. The sequence continues at coordinate 193,608,159 of NC_057861.1, forward strand.
AAGGATAGGGATATGGATTGGATTTGTGATTTTGTTGGCACAAAGAACTCTCAGATGAAGGGAATTCTGTGGGAAAATCATGTAACCTCACTCAGCCTCAGATTCCTCATTGGTAAAATGTGGCTAAGAATAGCATTTACCTCACAGGGCTATTGTAAGGAGCAAATGAGATCATATACATAACCTGGGCTGGTCTGGGGATGCCCAGTTTGCCTAACACGGAGGAGCCCTGCCATGCTTTTTTTGGTAACTCTCTCTTCAATAACTCTTCTTTTCTGTGTCCAGAGGGTGAAGATCCCAGTTCACCCACAGCACAGATACCATGAACTGAGCCAGTGACAGGGGAAGGACCACCTTCCTCTGCTTCCTCTCTTTTACCCCAGCTCTAATGGGTCTTGGAGTGCTGATTTTTGTTCTGCATTTTCAGTTTTAGGTGCTGGAGGTGATCCTCATGGGGACTGAGAATTTGAGGCATAGCAACCTTGGAGTCAAGACTGGTGGGATGGTGCAACCAGCCAGCCTGGCAGGGAAGCCTTTAGAAGCCAGGGTGCCTGGGACTTGAGTTATAATTCTGGGAGAGGAGTGAAATATAATTTACCTGATCTTCAGGCAGTGGTGGGGCCAGGGTGGTATGTTCTACATATGGGACCTTGTCTGGGATTAAATTGAGCTCTTTGGTTTTTCAGGGATCCCCAGAAAGATTTTTGGATCAAAGGATATTTAATTTTTGAGATATCCTAGACTGCAAGATGCTAGAGAAGAGCTTAATGTATTTCCTCAATAATAAAACAGTAATTCATATAAGATCAGTCATTGTCAGGGAAGGAATAGCATGCAAATAAATATTTGGGAAAACCTTTTAGCTATAAAAGCTTCACAAAATGAAGCACTTATGATATTGTCATCTGAAATGTATTATCCATGTCCTATCTTCTTAAACAGAGGTTACTGAGCATATTTTAACTTTTTCTAAATGACTCACCATCAAATTTATAAACATCCGTTTATCAAAGTATGGAGCAATACAGTTCTGTGTCTGTTTTTTATTCCTTGAGAAAACAGTCTGTTTAGCTGTTCCTTTTCCTCCTGTAATCATGCCCTCTCTAAATGTCTTATCCCCCTTCTTGTTTGCTGCTCTGACTCTGTTGTGGGCCAGAATATCTGATAACCAAGCTTTGTGAAGAATTCCCTGATAAGTAATAGTTAATAAGGCACCAAATGAAGGCTTAAAGAGTAAAGGGCATGTGCAGAGCTCTTAGCACAGGCTCATTTCTCATTTACTTTTTGGCTTGGGGGCTGTGCCTGGGAGAGCTGAATTTGCTGGAGGACTGATCTCTTGATGAATAGGAAGGATTGCTGGATTTGTGTCTGGGAATGGGGTTCTTGATGGTACGCTGCATGTAGGTGCAGCAGTCATCAGGGGCATAACCTTTGAGGGATGGGAGTTGAGAAGGAGTGATAATGGTATAAGGAAGGTCAGCCCTGAACCTTAGGTCTTTTCAATGAAGCTCTACTTTCTGGGGCACCACCTGGAACCAAACAAGGTCTTTCTTCTTTTGCTACTTTCTAGAATTACCCTGATCACTGAACCCCGCCATGAATGAGCAGTTATGCCTCCTAGACCTTGGTGATTCTTGGGTCTGTGTAGCTTCCCAAATTAGATTTCCCTAAACAATGGAATACAAACTTCTCGAAGTCTGGGACACTTTTGTTTTTGTGTCTCCAGTACCTAACCATGTGCTTGGCACATAGTAAGCACTTATAAATACTTGCTGAATTGAATTGAACCTGTGGTCTAATGACTGATCTATTTTCTTTCCCTTTCCCTCATTCCTTTATTGTGCCATCATGTCTTGGTGTCTTCTTCCCTTTTTATCCAGTCTCCACATACTCTAGATCACAAAAGCAGCATGAAGAAAGGGAGTATGCAAATTCAGAAATAATGCATGAGGGTAAAGTAATTGGAAGTGTATATAAAAGAAAGCTACTTCCTACCAGGCTAGGTAGTACCTAATTTTGTAAGATATTATTGGCTAGGGGGCAGCTAGGTGATGCAGTGGATAGAGCACTGGCCCTGGATTCAGGAGGACCTGAGTTCAAATCCAGCCTCAGACACTTGACACTTATTAGCTGTGTGACCCTGGGCAAGTCACTTAACCCTCATTGCCCTGAAAAAAAAAGAAAATATATTATTGGCTAGCTGTAGTTCCCTGGTTCAGGTTGGCCATGAGTTTCTCTCTCTGCCTGAAGTGTCTACTCGTAGTGTGTCCCTGAGATTTGTAAGAATTAGATCTTCTGTACCCAAATACTTCAAAGCCAGTTTTAGGATATGATTACTTAGACTATCCCTGAACCATCCTCAGTCAATCAGGAAGAATCCTCATGGAATTATAAGCTGTTGGTTTTGCACAGAATCACAACGTGTCAGAATAGGAGAGGACTGTCAAGTCCAACACATACGTGGTCAAGAATCCAGGTTACAGGTCCTTATTTTGGGGTTGTCTATGTAATGTGGATTTTCTTTCCACATCACTGTGTTAGTGTTTATTGTCTAACTTCCTCCCTGTCCTATCAAGAACAAATATAGGGCTATAAACAGGGAAATACAATAAAGTTTCATCCCCTCAACAATTAGAAAACTTCAACCCAACATATAGCCTTCCTCCTAATTTCACCAAGATAACTTCTTGGTTTATAGGTCACAGACCCCAACCAAAAACACAAAGTGAAGTAGACTAGCCAGAAGACCAGAGCGACAAGGCTCATGTTGCTAATTGGGAGGTCTTAAGGACCACCATGTCCCCTACCCCTACTCTTCTTTTACCTACTCACAATTTGTCTAGAAGAGAAAATACTGAATATGAGTCTCTTAGGTAAGGGAGCTGGGGAGAGTCAGACAGGTACCTATTCATTTTGCTGCCCCACCATTGATTCAGACAGAGAAACTAGCAGGTTGCTTTTCTTATTTCAGTTAGGCAAATATAATTTTCTCTACAAACCAACAGGCGTGGCAGTGAGTGTGTGCTTCCTGGCGAAATTGATGCTACATGAAAAATCTTGGGCTATTTCTCCCTCATGGTAAGAGAAATCCAGCTGATCTCAATTGTGTTTGTGAGTAGGAAGAGGGAATTCTTAAGGCCCTATGGCATAAAAGCTTCCAATGAGTCTATAAAAATGTAAGTCAATCTAGTATTTGTGTTTGTGAACAACACAAATTGCTAAGAAATGTCAGCCTCTGCTTCATCTGCTCTCTGAGCACAACAAATCTAAGTGAGGATCCTGGTGTCACTAAGAGCCTGGCATCTCTGTTTAAAACACCATCCAGGCTGCGAACTTGGCAAATTTGTGAGATGGCTGAAGAGCCCCAAATGAAATAACCCTTTTTTGATAATCCACTGATAATGATCTGGGTCCACTGGGACCATTTGATGTACCATTCATTCATCTGTGTTGTTTCTAAGCTGGACCAGGAAGGTTTCCTTTTCTGTCTCTCCTTCCTATCATCATCCCCTTCCTCCCCAACTTCAACCTGCTCATTTCATCTGGCATGGGCATTCCAAAGGAATAGGTTATGAAATAAATGAGTCTGCTTCCACCAGCCACCTGAAAATAGGTCTTATTATGTTGTAGTCCACTGCTTGCCAGTTACTAGAAAGCTTTTTTAAATTCATGGTTATTCATGCTTAGCATAGCAGGCAGCCTAGAATAAAGAACAATGTTACTACATGTTGAGCACTGCATACAGTCCTGGCATAAACTGAGCATTAGATTCCAGTGGGTTGTTCATGTGACCCTCTGGAGCTCTGCAATGCTCTTGGATGGATTTGTGCTGGCGAATTTAAATTGAATAAATATCCACCAGCCACCTACTAGGAGTAAAGTCTCCTCTTAGATTTGAGGAGAAATGCAAGGTTCCATGGTCCCTTAGAATCATGGATCTTAGAATCTCTATTTTTTTTTTTTTAGTGAGGCAATTGGGGTTAAGTGACTTGCCCAGAGTCACACAACTAGTAAGTGTTGTGTCTGAGGCCGGATTTGAACTCAGGTACTCCTGACTCCCGGGCCGGTGCTCTATCCACTGTGCCACCTAGCTGCCCCTGGATCTTAGAATCTCATGGAGGAACAGGACACAAACAGAAGAAAATGTAATTTAAAATGGGATATGATAAATACAGAATAGAGCTGAGAGGTAGCATCAGTATTCTGAATAGAGAGCTGGCCTTTGAATAAGGAAGACCTCAGTTCAAGTGTCATCTCAGACATATATTGCCTGTATGACCCTGGGGAAGTCATTTCATCTCTTGGTTACCCAGAAAGCTCTTTAAGGCTATTAGGTGCAGAAGAGTTATTAACTTGCCCTGGTAGAAGAAAGGTGCTTCCTCACTGAGAGTTCTCTTTGAAAATAAAATTGTGGTCCCAAATCCTCCTGATTCTCCATTCCTACTCCCCCTGAAAACATAATGGAAGTTCAAGTAAAGTTGGGTCTGAGGGGAAGAAAATTTTCTACGATGATCAGGGAAGATTTCACAGAGGAGGTGAAATTTCAATGATGCAATGGGAGTGGGGAAGGACTAGGACCATATATTTAGAGCTAGAGGGACCTCAAAGGTCATTTAGCCTAACACTCTTATTTGAGGGATGAGGAAATGGAGTCCCAAAGAGGTTAAACGACTTGCTTAAAGTGACACAGGCAATACATGTCAAAGGCTGGATTGGGATCCAGTTTTTGAGTCAGTGCTCTTGCCACTGTACTGCAAATAACTCGTGCAAAGGCAAAGAAGTTAGGGACAGTGAGAAGTAGAGTTCAGTTAAAGCATGTTGCATGTGAAAGGGAGAAGTATGAAATAAGTCTGGAGAGGCAGAATGTGGTGCTACACTGAGGAAGGCCTTGAATGGTAGAAAAATTGACTTTTACCTCGTAGTAAAAATAATACTCACAATAACGCATTTCCACAATGCTTTAAGGTTTACAAAACATTTTCCTTACAGCTCTATGAAGTACAGTCATGCAAATTAACTGGGACAGAGTAAAATAGTTAAATTTGTTGACATATAATAAATCTTATAACTTTTTGTATCTTTAAGTGGTTATTAGTATGCAATTTGGCAATTTCAGTGCAATTATTTGTATCTTATGATTTGGCTTGAGTTCATATGATTTTTGACATATATTCTTTAATTCTTCATCATAAGACTGCATAGCACATTGGATGTGAAATGATTTCTTAGTAGTCTATTTTTACAATTTTGGTCTTGATTATAATCCATAGGCTTTTAATTTTTTTTTTTTTTTTTTTAGTGAGGCAATTGGGGTTAAGTGACTTGCCCAGGGTCACACAGCTAGCAAGTGTTAAGTGTCTGAGGCCGGATTTGAACTCAGGTACTCCTGACTGCAGAGCCAGTGCTCTATCCACTGTGCCACCTAGCTACCCCAATCCATAGGCTTTTAATGGAATTTAAATCCTAGGAGTTCATTGGCCATAGAATCATTTTTCTCTCCATTTTGGGGATAGATTTCTTAATCTTTTGTGATGTACAGCATGGTATAAATGTCCTAGATCTCCAATTTGGAAATTTCTATAATTCGGGAAGCATCCTGCTTCCAATGTACCTCTCAGAGTTCATAATTTTCTCAAAGGGAGCAAAACTTACAGGCCCGATGGAAGTAAAACATCCCCAAACTTTTCTTTTTGAATGGATGTTTCATAGTTTGATGAACATGTCCAGGTCTTATAGGCTCACATGGATTTCTAATACCAATATTAGTATAGCTCTGAATGAAAAAGTGAGTTTCATTAGCAAAAGTTATTCCCCATCCCCATTATTCAGTACTCTAGTCTTTGTATTATCTTTCTCATGTGTTTTTTTCTTCTAGGGATTGGCCTGAACACATCTGTGCATAAGGAAGAGGATTCTAGTAATTTTGATAAGGATGGCTTCAGGGTAGTGAAGAGTATTGAGTAGAAAATATTAAATTAAATCCAAGAAACATTTATTCATAAAAATAAAACAAAATAAAAACAAAGCCAAGAAAGATTACTTTATTAACAAACACATTTATATATTTGGTAAAATTATAAGAGGGGAAATGGGGGAAGAGTAAATTTGTTCAGAAGTGGAATCGTGTTTCTTTTCATAGGTGGGGATCCCCCTCATTGTAGACTGTCAAGAGGAGGCTGTATGACCTCAGGTGGAGTGTGTTATGATGGATATTCTTTTGGGGTATGGAGAAGACTAGATGATTGCTGAGGTCTCTTCTAACTCTTAAATTCTGTAACACCAGGGTTTTGGATACAGGAAGCTGTGAGATCGTTAGCAGAAATTAAGAAGTCAAAAAGAGGAATGGATTTTTTTTGGGCAAAAATAATAGGTTAAGATTTGGACATTTGGAGTTTGAGGTGTTGGCGAAATGTCCAGGTAGAGGTATTCTTTAAGAGATGCAGGTCTGGAACTCAGGGCTGGAGATATGCATTTGGATGTCATATGAGCAGAAGTGAAAGCTGATGCTTTGGGACTGAATTAGACTGGCAAGGAAGAGAGAAGGGAAAGTGCTGAGGATAGAACCTTGGGAATATCATGCACCTTTAAGGGGTGATAAAAGGGAAGATAGGCTACTCAAGGAGGTGGAGAAGGAGTAGTTGCAGAGTTAAGAAGAGAACCAATTGAGGATGATGTCTTGGCACTCAGGGGAGAAAAAAATATTTAGAAGAAAGGGTTATCATTGTTATCAATTCTACAGAGAGGTAAAAGAAAGCAAGGATTGAACAAAATGGCCACTGGTGGTTTTTGAGAGGGCAATTTCAGCAGAGTGATGGGAATGGAAACTTTAAACCCTCAACAAAAGATATTGGTTGGCAAGGAAGGAGAGGTGTAGACAACTTTTTCAAGAAGTTTGTTAGTGACACTGGAGAGAGAGAGAGAGAGAGAGAGAGAGAGAGAGAGAGAGAGAGAGAGAGAGAGAGAGAGAGAGAGAGATGGGATACAGTTAGATGTCATCAAAGTTCAAGAGATGATAGTTTTTGTTCTGAGGAGATCTAAGAATGTTTATAACTAGATGAGATGTCTATAGAAAAGGAAAGATTGAAGATACATGACACCAAGGGAATTTAAGTTGCTAGTTCCTAGATCCTAGAGAGGAGTCAAAAGTATGAGACAAAGCTACAAGTGGATGATAAGCCTTTGCATGGAATAAGATTAACTTTGAAGCCAAAAAAAAAAAAAAAAGAAGGGAAGGAAGAAGAAAGGAAAGAAAAGAGAATGGGTGAGGGTGTTCAGAAGTTTTTAGGACTATAGGGAAGAAAATCTCTTGTTAAGAGAATATACACATAGGTAGGTGGTGCAGTGGACAGAACTCTAGACATGGAGTCAGGAAGATGGTTCAAATCCAGCCTCAGATACTTACTGGCTGGGTGACCCCAGGCAAATCACTTCAGCTTTAATTGCTTTATTTAGTTCAACTATAAATTGGGGACAATAAAAGCACCTACTTCACAGAGTTGTTGTGAAGATGAAATACACAGTGTCTGGGCTTACCCCACTCACTTTCTGTCCTTCCCTATTGCTGACCAGGGATCCAAGCTCACAACCTTGACATCATCCTTGACTCCTCACTCTCTCACCCTCCTCCATATCTGATCTGTTGCCAAGTCTCATCAACTGTATTTTTGTATCATCTCTCATATATTTTCCATTCTCTTTTCTGACACTGCCACCACCTTGGTAGAGGCCCTTATCACCTCATACATGGACTATTGCAATAGCCTGCTGGTTGTTCTCTCTGTTGCAAGTCTCTCCCTACTCCAATCCACCCTCCATTCAGCTGTCAAAGAGTTCTTCCTAAAGCATAGGTTTGATCATGACAGTTCTCTACTCATTAAACTCCAGTGACTCCCTTTCACTTCTAGGATCAAATACAAAATGCTCTGTTGGACATTCAATGACCTTCAAAATCTATCCTCCTCCTCATTTTGCAGTATTCTTATACTTTACTCCCTACCAGTGACAGCAGGATCCTTTCTGTTCCATGTACCAATTCAGGGCATTTTCTCTGGCTCCCATCCCTGTAATTCATTCCCTCCTCATCTCTGGCTTTCTTTAAGTTCCAACCAAAATCCTCATCTTCTACAGTAAGCCCCCTTTTAATTCCAGTGCCTTTCTTTGTTTCCTATTTATTCTGTATATAACTTGTTTGTACATAGTTATTTTCTTGTTGTTCCCTCTCCCCCATTAGATTAGGAACTTTTTGAAGGTAGGACTGTATTTACCTTCCTTTGTATTCTCAGCACTCAATATTGTGCCTGGCACATAGTAGATGCTTAATAAACACTTTTTGATCAACAGTTAGAATTTAAAATTCTTAAGGATAAGAGTAATAAATGTTAGCCTGTTACTGTGAGATCCTTTACCCCTTGACCAGCTGACTGGACATGGTACAACCAAATTAAGAGAAATAAATTTGACATCTGGGGACACAGTGCCAGAAGTGATTAGAACAACCATGAAAATGGAACTTGGTGAATGGATCATAGGAGTTGTACTATTAAGTAGAAAGAGTCAATAAGATGAAATTCTAGCAGAATGATGGAAGGCCTTCACCTTGTCATAAAGTTCGCTTCTTCATTAAATCTTTATTAATTGCCTGCTGTATTCAGTGCTGATAGGTGTTGGGGGAAATTAAAAGTTTAATGAAATGTGGTTTTTACTCTTGTGGAGCTTATGGTATATTATAGGGAAATATAGCTCCTTAATACCCAATATTATATGAAAAGTATATTAGGAAGTTGAAAAACAAAGGTCTAAGGATATAGAAATGATTGTGATGTCTAGGAGGCCCGATATCTAACATAGTGCTATGACTCTAGGTGGGAGACAAGGGAAGTAGAGCTTTGGGGTTGTGGGGGGATTCATGTGAGGCTGGACAATTATTGTACGTACTTGGATTGGATTCGGAAGCATGCAGAAATCAATTGGTGAGCGGATGCCAGGGTCTGGGTGGCATTGGCAGCAGGGTGGGATGCCTTTGAGAAATTGCTGGTCAAATTCAAGTGATTATGCTAGTGGCATGCATGCAGCTATTAGGAAAGGGAAGCCATGTAGAAAATGTGAAATGATGGTGCTTTCAATGCTGGGGGGAGGGCAATGAAGACTTGTAGGAAAATAGCTTCCCTTTAACTGTGGCAGTATGGGAAACTTGAAAAAGGAAAACACCATGGCCGGAAAATGAGAAATGAAGGCCCTCAGTTTAATGTGGCAAGTTTACAATGGGGAAAGCAACAACCTAAAAACATGTTGTTGTTGTTTTTTTTCCTTCCCCACCACCATTTGGTCACATCAGGAATCCACAGAGGTGTTCTCGCTGTCAGTGAATGGGGTTGGCTTGAATTGTATTCTGGAAGGAGCAAGCTGCACCTGGTGGAGGAATCAGCAGATGCCAGGAGGACTGGCAGGAATCAGGGCTATGAGTAACCTGGGTAAGATGTGGTACATTCTCCCAGTTTAGCTTAGAGAAGATTTAGTCCTTGGTTCAAAGACTGTAGCTCTTCTCTGCTGTTGTACCTGGGGCCTACTTTTGGAGAAATGAAGAAAGGAAGGATGGCGGACCCACTTATCCCTGGGGAGTCTTTCTATGCATTCAGCTTAGAAGGCAGCCTGGTTCCCTGTGCTATCTTTCCCTGCTTCTGGCTACCCTTCTCCCAATCACACAGCCCTCAGGCCAGAATTGCCTCCTGTCATTTTCTAGTGATCAGACATTCCCAAGATGTAGATAGGATGATGGTTTGCTTGAGGGAGAAGCAGAATTCACATCAAATTGGAGCTCAGAATGATCTATTATCTCTGAGTGGGTGAAATATCTGATGATAGGAAGCTTGTCTGCTAGTATGGGATGTAGGGCAGGGTATGGTATATGACCCAATCCTTTCATGTGGACCCAGAGAGCTTGAGTCCTATTTTATGTATGGATATGTGTGTGTTACATACATTCCATGGTCATGAGAAGGGTAGAGCACTAGAAAAGAGAAGCAATCCTGTTCTCTCTGTGTATAAAGGAACCATAGGTTTGAAAGATGGGACAATTTGTGTATTTTTTAGACACTATAGTTCATGCAAGGGAATTAGGCATTGGCCTCATAGTGACCATATCCATGGTCTGTGTTAAATGGTGAGAGATGGCTTGCTCCTCACAGGGACAATATTTTGCGTAAAGATTGACATTTTTCTGATGTGAAAGATAATATTCTCCCCTAAGTGAAATGAATTTTTGTCTTCATGGAAGAGAAAACATTTCACAAATGCATTCTTTGACATGTGGCTTTGTCCTCATTTCCTGTTGTTTGAAATTTTACTTAAAAGTATAGTGGGGTGGCACAGTGGGAAGAAGACTAGCTTTGGAGTTGGAAAACATTGGATTGAAGTTTTGGTTCATTTCAGACATCACTACCACAGCTGGCACTTTCTGTTCCAAGATCTGACCATGATGGAGGCAAATGATTGGTTTGGCTCAACCAGTCTCCCTAAAGAGACAGGCTTATTATGACAGTTTACTAATGCCAACATGCTTGAATGGTCACCATCTTTATCCCTGCCTCATAGAATCATTTTTTAAAGGTGAAGCTTAGGCACCATATTCTGCATGCAGTCTTACTTGGTGTCCCCAACTACCTTGAATATATTTGCATTTATTCATTTTATGTTTATGCTGTATATGTTTTTAGATATACTTATTTCCTTGAGAATAGGGATTGGTATATTTATTGTACTTGTATCCTATACTTGTGTCTTAACTATTGTTGCATATTGTTTTATTTAATATTGACTTTAATTGGCTAATGTTAGCTACACTATTTTTTTAGGGGAATCTAGAATGGGTTTCATCAGTAAGGGGGACTCCTGATGTGTGAGTTCTCTTATTTGGTACAGATAAGCAACTTGTCTGGAACTTATGATTTTTGAGAATTGCCTGAAAGATTACATAAATTGTTCACAAGATAGTATGTGTCAGAGGTAGATCCTGAACCCAAGTTTTCCCGACCACAAAGCTGGATTTTTATCAGCTACATCATGCAACCTCTAATCTACAGCATGATGAGCCATAAAAGACTGTTTTGCTAAATATTTAAAAAAATCAATATAACATGTCTTTGTGCCCCCAGAACCTAGCACACTTCTTTGCAAGTAGTAGGCATTTAAGAAAAATTATTAAGTTGAATATAGATTATTTGGAAATCTTTGAACATTTATGTGCACTTACACATATTTATATTTTATAGGACACCATTAGTTTCAAAAGTTTGGCTTTGTTGCTTTTGTTCAACATGGGGCCGAACAGTGAAAACCATAATTATTATATGGTTAGGCTCATTTTGGGGAGAAACATCTCTTGGGTGTTGGGAAACCAATCAACGACAGCATTTTCTTGTATCTTGCCGGGGACCACCTAAAATGGTTTCTTACTAAAAAAAGAAAAAAAAGGTACAATGAATTGCTCTATTTATTGTCAGGACTGCATCTTCCTAACATTGCTTTTTTCACCCCCTCCTTCTTTTAGTTTAGTTGTCATCTTGGAGAATTGCCACTTGAAATGCAGGGAGGCTGGATGTTAGATTGACAGCTCACATATGACCAAAATAAAGCTTCTAACAAACTACAGTGAACACACTTGGGTACTGAATTAAACTGTCTTAACCTATTAACCTGAACAATGTTGGGGAGCTGTGGTTTTCCAAGAAAATTTTACTTAGATCTATTATCAGTGCAGTGGAATGATTATGTCATGGGGTTGCTTTGGCTGGGGGCGTGTGGCAACACCAGTCACCACTGGATTATTATAAGCTACTACAGATGTAGTCAACAAGATAGTTCTCTTTGCAAGTGCTTAGTCCAGAGGGGCTCTTTAAAAGCATCAAAAGAATGAAAGACTTTCTGTAAAACAAAACAAAACCCCCCAGCATTTGGTATCAGTCAGTTGGAGAAGTTAAGAAGCAGTTTACCTAAACCCATTTTTCTCTCTTTATATTTATAAAGCTGGAGTTTATCTGTTATAATAATATCACATATGACATCACTTCCCAATCTTAGGAAAAAAAACCCCTTACTTTGTGTTCTTCCCAATGGATTCCCACAAAACATGCTTTGTTGAATTTTTCTAAGACATAGTGTGAACAGTTTTAAAATAAAACAGTTGCTCCCTTAGATTTTGCACCCGAATTGCATATTTACCATTACAGGAAGTGATGTCAGTTGTGCCACAATTTAAATAGGAAAGGAATAGTTTATCCAAGATTTTTGTCTGGTGTCATCATTAACAGATAGCTTTGTTTTAGTTTTTGATATTTAAATCCTTTTGTTGTTGTTTTAAATTTTTAGAAACAATATTTCTATTTAAAGTTTTACTAGAAATTGATATTTCAGCTAGTTTTAGGGATGCTGCTAGATGAATTCGTCCCATGGACATTTATTAAGCAGCTCCTGTGTGCAATGAACAGTATTAGGTACAAGAGAAGTTAAAAAAGATGCATTATTTGCAAAAGGCAGTTCACCACATCAATTTTTTAACCTCCCTATCCTGCTGAAAAATGAATTGTCTCTAATTTTTTCCACAATTTAGTCTTGATACTTGTCATTTCCCATATTTACTTCTCTCTTTCATCACTTTATTTTGAATAAAATGTTCTTACTTAATGTGAAGAATTTTGCTTTAAATTACTTTTACCAGTGCAGTGGAGTATTATGTTGTAGGGTTGCTTTAGCTGGGTTATGTGTTAATCCATCTATTCCAATATAATAGTCATCCTAGGGACCACCTAGTTCAACCCCCTCATTTCATGCACAAGGAAAGTGAAGCATGGGTAAGTGATGTGACTTGTTCAAAGTCATATAGTTGATTTGTGGAGGAGTCAGGTGTAGAACCCAGTTCCCATGGCTCAGGTCCAGTGCTCATTACATTATACCATATTATGATATTCTTCCCAATTTACTACATTACCTCCTCAAAATTTTAAAATTGACACCTTTTGTGGAAGGAGGGGCAGGAGACTGGATCTCCCTGTCTCCCCTAGGCTAGAAGTGCAGCAGTCACTCAGGGGCTGGATCCCACTGCTAATCAGCACTGAAGCTTTGACTTGTCCTGTTTCTAAACAAGGCAGCTTAGGCATCTTAGTGGCCCCCTGTTTCTGAGGGATCATTACATTGGTGACTGATTTAGTACAGGCACCCAGTCTTGAATTTAGCTCTACTGTAGACAAGAATTCCAGGATATAAGAACTTTACCAACTTCAGCCTCCCCTCCTAAACCCCCTTATCCAGGGATTAGAGAAGTATGTCACCACACCTGGTTTTGAACTAATGCTTCCATATCATTTTAACATAACTTTCAGAAGGAATTGCTCCCTCATCCATCATGTTCCTAAAGATCTCCACATCTTTCTTCTTCTTTGTTAAAATCAATTAATTAATCAATTAATTAATTAATTAATTTCCCACATCTTTCTTCTAGAGAGCTATGTTCATGCCATAGTTCTTACAATCACAAAGGCAGCTGCTGCCTGGTCATTTTTTTTTATTAACAATAAATTGAATCAATTGCATCTGTTTACATTTTGGACCACCAAGCAAAAATTTGTAAGGGTGTCCTGCAGTCTATCAGCCCACAGCCAGTAAAAAGCAGCACAACCGCCCCCTCCAGATACTTTTCTCTCCTCCAAGTCCTGCTTATGTGAAAGCTGGACCTGTGAAACAAATGATCACAATACTAATATGTTGACAAGGGCAAACGTGATCCCAAATCTTCAACAAATCATGTGAAGTCTATTGGTACTCCCATATGAGATCAGCCTATTCCTAGATCTTGATAATATAGAAGTTTTGAACAGAAGACCAAAAACTGCCCCCTTCCCCAAAACAACCATGGCTTATTTCTTAGAATACTAGCTGATTGCACTGGTCAATTTTTTTTTCTTTTTTTTCTTTTTTTAGTGAGGCAATTGGGGTTAAGTGACTTGCCCAAGGTCACACAGCTAGTAAGTGTTAAGTGTCTGAGGCCGGATTTGAACTCAGGTACTCCTGACTCCAGGGCCGGTGCTCTATCCACTGCGCCACCTAGCTGCCTCAGCACTGGTCAATTTTTATCTATTTCCTCCTTTCCTGGGGATGAACCAAGTTTTAATCACCTCCAGAAGACTCCCAAAGTGTGAGATTGTGCCATTGGGGAAAAATATTGGTGTTTGTCCAAGTTGTATTACTATAGTACCTAATATGATGACCAGTTGAATCAGTGCTTGGTGCTGATGTGATTAAAGTGTTCACACATATTAAGGCATAACTTTTTTCCCCCTCTAGACATAATTCCTGGGATATTGGACTTTGGTTTGATGGAGCTTTCAGTACTCTTCAGTGGGATTTCTCACTGTCATTAAAACAAAACAACCACCACAACCCAGCCCAACAACATCTGAATACCCGCTATAGTCATGGCACTATGTGAGTTACTAGAGATATAAAGGGATATGGGAGATGTTTTTATTCTCAAAGGGCTTAAAATCGAATTAGATATGTGGGATCTGTATATAAAAGATGAATAATAGTACAAGGGAGTCCATTAAATGAGAGAAACTATTAATGCTCTTAGAGTTGAGAGGAGGAGAGAAGTCACTGTGGGCAGGGAGGTTGGGAAAGGCTTCAGAGGACAGCTTGAATGTAAGTTGGATGTTGAAGCACTGGTAGGATTAGGTAAATATACATATTCAGAGGGTGGTTTTCAAGACAGAATAAACAGTGAACAAAAGTTCTGAAGTAGGAATGACTTGTTGTTTTTGGAAGACAATGAGTTTGATTGATGAGGATGGCTCATTTAGTGGAGTTGGAGAAGATAAGATTTGAAAGATAGGCCAGATTTGAGGGCAAAATTTTGAAAGGGCTTGAATGCCAAGCTGAGGACTTTGGATTTTACTTTGTAGTCATCTGGGAGCTATCAATGGTTTCTGAGCAAATGAGTATCAAGATGAAATCAATGCAAAAGGAAGCTGAATCTGGCAGTTCTGTTTTCAATGGATTAGAGAAGGGACAGGCCAGAGTTTGGGAAGCCAGTCAGGAAGTGTGAGATGATGACAGCCTTTATTAGGCTGGCACTGGGAATAGAAGCAAGAGATTTATTATTATTATTATTATTTTTTGTGAGGCAATTGGGGTTAAATGACTTGCCCAAGGTCACACAGCTAGTAAGTGTCAAGTGTCTGAGGCCAGATTTGAACTCAGGTCCTCCTGAATCCAGAGCCGGTGCTTTATCCACTGCACCATCCAGCTGCCCCAATTATTATTTTTTATAGGAAGAAAATGGGGACCCATATTTGTGTTTTTTTCACCCCAGGAGCTCCCAGTGTAGAAAATGATGCAGCTGAGTGATTCATCTGTAATTTATAGTTACAGAAAATTGGCTGGGGTATTAAGCAATTAAGTGACTTGCTCTTGTCCACGTGTATCAGATATGTGTCAGAGGCAAGAGTTGAACCCAGGTCTTCCTGACTCCAAATCTGACTTTATATCCACTTCTCAAGAAGTAATTGATGAGATTTTATGATTTATTGCACGTAGGGGGTTAGGGAGAAATCAAAGATGACCCAAGATTCTGAGTCTTATAGACAAGGGAAGTGGTGGAAGGGGAAGACTATTGGAGAAGTCAGACATGAAAGCTGCTTTAGGGGGAAAGTTCAGTTTTAGATGCATTAAATCTTCAGTGACCAAAGGATGGTGTAATGGAAATAAGATTAGAGGTTTGGGACTAGACTTCAGGAGAGAATTAGAGTTGGAGATATAAAATCATTCATGTAAGAGATGATAGCTGAAGCTTTAAGAGAGAATGAAAATTTCAAGTAAGAGTGAAGAGCAGAGAGCAAAGTGCTAAGTCTCATACTTATGTTTAAGAGATGGGAGAAGGAAATAGAACAATTGAAGAAAACAGCTGGGCAATGTGCTTTGTGTTGGGGATTGAAAGAAAGGCAAAAATATAGTCCTTGATATCAAGGAGTTTTAAACTTGCATATAGTAATTTCTTTTTTTTTTTTTTTAGCAACAAACATTTATTTCATTTTTTTCCAGTTACATATAAGGGTAGTTTTCAACATTCATTTCCTAAAATTTAGAGTTCCAAATTTTTTTCCCTTCCTCCCTCCCTTTCCTTCTCCCCATCACAAGATTGCAACCAGGTTATATATGTACAATCCACAAGTGTTCGTTTTATCATTTCTTTCTATGGGGGTGGATAGTAAGCTTCCTCATTAGTTCCTTGGGATTGTCTTGGATCATTGTATTGCTGAGAATAGTTAAGTAACTCACAATTGCTCATTGAACAATACTGCTGTCACTATGCACAATGTCCTCCCAGCTCTGCTTACTTCACTATACATCGATGTTCATTAGTCTTTCCAGGTTTTTCTGGGATCATCCTGTTTGTCATTTCCTATTGCGCAAGACCATTCCACCACAATCACATACCACAGCTTTTTCCATCATTCCTCAATTGATGGATATTCCCTTGATTTTCAATTCTTAGCCTCCACAAAGAGTTGTTATAAATATTTTTTTGTACAATTTCCCCCCTTTTCTCTTTTTCATGATTACTATTGTTAACTGTTTCCCTACCATCCTATTCCCTTCCCCATAATATTTATTCTATTATCCCTCTTCTTTCATCCTATCACTCTTCAAAAGGGATTTGCTTCTGTCTGTCCCCTCCCCCACTCTGCCCTTCCATCTTTTGCCCCTCTCTCTTTATCCCCTTCCCCTCCTATTTTCCTGCAGGGTTAGAGAGATTACTCTCACCCAATTGATTGTGTACATTATTCCCTCCTTGAGCCAATTCTAATGAGATTGAGGTCTTTGAGCCAATTCTGATGAGTGTTAGGCTCATTTACTGCTCAGATTAAATAGATTACTACACCCAGTTGGGTGTGTGTGTGTTAGTCCCTCCTTGAGGCAACTCTGATGAGTTTAAGGTCTTTGAGTCTTTTCTGATGAGTGTAAAATTCATTTACTGCCCTGTTCCTCTCCCATCTCTTCCCCCACTCCATAAGCCTTTTCCTGTTTCTTTCATGTAGGATTTTACCTTTGCCTTTCCCCCTCCTCCAGTGCATTCCCCTCACCCCTTGATTTAAACCTAAAGATGTCATCATGGGGCAGCTAGGTGACACAGTGGACAAAGCATCACCCCTGGGCCCAGGGGGATCCTAGCCAAAACCCGGCCTAAGACACAAGACAGTTACCCACTCTGTGGCCCCAGGCATGTTCTCCAACTCCAATGTTTAAAAACTTTTATTAAATTTTTATTTTTTGGTAGGGCAATGAGGGTTAAGTGACTTTCCCAGGGTCACACAGCTAGTAAGTGTCAAGTGTCTGAGGCTGGATTTGAACTCAGGTCCTCCTGAATGTAGGGCCAGTGCTTTATACACTGCACCACCTAGTTGCCCCCTCCAACTCCAATTTTTTATAGTTCACTAGGGTCTTGTATTTGAAAGTCAAATTTGCCATTCAGTTCAGGTCTTTTCATCACAAGTATCTGAAAGTCCTCTTTTTCATTAAAGTCCCATTTTTTTCTCTGAAAGATTATGCTGTTTTGCTGGGTAGGTGATTCTTGGTTGTAATCCCAATTCCTTTGCCCTCTGGAATATCATATTCCATGCCCTCTGGTCCTTGAATGTGGAAGCTGCTAGATCTTGTGCTATCCTGACTGGGGCTCCACAGTACTTTCTTTCTTTCTTTTTGGCAGCTTGCAATATTTTCTCCTTGACCTGAGAGCTCTGGAATTTGGCTATAATATTCCTAGGAGTTTTCCTTTTGGGATCTCTTTCTGGAGGTGATCGGTGGATTCTTTCAATTTCTATTTTAGCTTCTTCTTCTAGAATTTCAGGGCAATTGTCCCTGAGAATATCTTGGAAGATGATTTCTAAGCTCTTTCCTTGATCATGGTTTTCAGGTAGCCCAATAATTTTCAAATTATCTCTCCTGGACCTATTTTCCAGGTCAGCAGTTTTTCCCAGAAGATATTTCACATTGCCCTCTATTTTTTATTCATTTGGATTTGCTTTATTGGGTCTTAGTTTCTCATAAAGTCATTGGCTTCCATTTGTTCAATCCTAATTCTTAGGCAATTATTTTCATCAGAGAGCTCTTTCATTTGGCTTTTTAAGTTGTTGACTTTTTTCTCAAGTCTTTCCTGCATCACCCTCATTTCTCTTTCCATTTTTTCCTCTACCTCTCTAACTTTATCTTCAAAGTTCTTTTTGAGTACCTCTATGGCCTGAGACAAATTCATATTTTTCTTGGAAGCTTTAGATGTAGGGCCCTGATGTTACCATCTTCCTCTGAGGTTGTACCTCAGTCTTCCTTGTTACTGAAGAAACTTTCTATGGTCCTCGCCTTGCTCTGTCTGCTAATCTTGCCTTTTTTTTACTTGAATTTTAGCTCCTTAAAGTGGGGCACTGTTTCCAGGCTGCAGTATCCCAAGCTTAAGAAGTCCCAGGTGGCATGATTTAAGGAGGATCAGGTTCTTCATTTGCCCGGCCTGTTCCCTGGTCCTAGATGACCCCAGACCAACTTGCTAATCAACCAGCTTTGTGTGTTGTGGTTCTTAGCTCTGATGAGCCTGTGCCCCTCCCCCACCTGGGCCACTGCTGCTCAAGCCTGCCTCCTGGTTCCCAGCAGGGGTGAAAAACCTAAGTTCTGCCTCAGCAGCAGCATAGACCCCTGTAATCTCTGCCCCCCCCCCGCCCCCGCCCAGGGTTTAGCCCACTCACCAGACTGTGAGCTTAGTTCCAGATGACACTGGTGCTTCAGCTGATTCAGAGGCTCTGGGGAGTCTCCTTCTCTGGTGAGGCCTTCTTGGGACTGGATCTGTGTCAGGGTGACTGTGGGGTTGGGTTCGACTCCTGTCTCAGCACAGCAGCTCCCTCCTTCTGACCTTCCAAGCCATTCTTGGTTAGAAGATTATTTCAGCACCTTCTTCTGTGAGTTTTACTGCTCCAGGCATTTTCCTATGGCGTTATTTGGATGTTCTTTTGGAGCAATCATCCATATAGTAATTTCTTAATAAAGGCTTCATTCATTCATTCATTCATTCATTCATTCATAGGCCTATTAGATATGACAAGCAGTACATTGGTGACTTTATCTCAGTAGAATGATAGGGATAGAAATCAGACTTCAGGAGTTTGAAGAGTGAGTGGATGGTAATAACATGGTTGCAGTGAGGATTGATGTGAATTTTGAATGTAGCTGAATTTATACTTGAAGGCTTTCATCTTGGAAAAAGTTGCCAGCGCTGGGACTCTACAGGCATAGTCTTTGAGAACCTAGAGTCACCTCTACTTCATGATGAGGCACTGAATTAGAAGATTGTGCATGGAATCTCATGTAAATGATGAGAGATTCTGTTCTCCATTGAGGTCTGGGAAGCTCTCTGTACTTGATTCACAATCAGTTCATGAATAAATGAGTTTTGTGGAGATTTACCCCAGAGTTGTGGTTACTGTTCAGTGGCCACTGTGATTGAATGTTCTGCAGTACTGAGGGATTTCTGTCACCACCTTTATGTTCCAGGCCATTGAAAAATACTGGTTTTATATTGTCTACTCTCAGGCAAAATCTTCCACCATAATTACCCTGAGGTGGTTATGAACTTATGACCAGCCTAAAATTAAATAGAAGACTGTATATTTGGGACACAAACAAAAAGACTTAGCTATTTTTTGTCCCTGAGAAATACACATATTTAAAATTAAATGCTTTACTAGAAATGTAACAATACAAACAGCTTAGGAATTATTTACATTTAAATTATTTTGTTTCAATGTATAAAGCATCCTGAGGCTATTTCAATCACTCCCTCTAAGTCTCCTTTAGAATTTTTTGTTGTTAATTTATTATCTTTTAGTTTTCCTCACGTGATCTTAATTATGTACTTTCATTCTTCTGTTTCTGCTTCTAAAAATAATGATTTTTACCGGGCAGCTAGGTGGAGTACTGAATAAAGCACTTGCCCTGGATTCAGGAGAACCTGAGTTCAAATCTGGCCTCAGACACTGGATACTTACTAGCTGTGTGACACTGGGCAAGTCACTTAACCCTCACTGCCCTAAAAAAAAAATAAAAATAATGATTTTGTTTTTTAAAATTCTGAACTTAATACCAAATAATGCAAACATTTCCATGTATACACACATACGTACATGTAGAAGAATAGAAAAATAGGATTGTATATGAATTTATATATACAGCTTGATTGTCTTTATTTTTTTTAGTATTTTTTCCAATTACATGTAAAGATAGTTTTCAAAATTCATTTTTATAAGATTTTGAGTTCTGAATTTTTCTCCCACCCTCCCTTACCCCCACCCTGAAGCCAGCAAGCAATCTAATATAGGTTATATATTACATTTGTGTTAAACATATTTCCACATTAGTCATGTTGTGAGAGAAGATTGATGTTCTTTTAAAATATATAGTAAATTCCACATGTACTTTCAAATTGTCTGTTTCTGATTTTTCCATAATTTCATAAAGGTCTTTCCAGATTTCTCTGTATTTATCAAACTTCTCAAATTTATCAGTCTTACTTGTATCATAGTACTCCATTATGTCAATTACATATAATGCTCCTATAAAACTCTTTGAATGGAAAGCTTTTTGTTTTCTTTTGTTTTGTTTTTGTTTTTTTTGCGGGTCAGTGAGGGTTAAGTGACTTGCCCAGGGTTACATCATTAGTAAGTGTCAAGTGCCTGAGGCCGGATTTGAACTCAGGTCCTCCTGAATCCAGGGCCAGTGCTTTTATCCACTGTACCACCTAGTTGCCCCCTTAAATTTTTTAGTAAAAGGCTGATGACCCAAATAAATATTTATAAGGGGTGCCTACTTTTTATTCCCTTGGCCTCATCAAATGAGATGTTTTATGTAAAGTACATTACAAAGCTTAAGTAGTTAAATAAATGCAGCCATTATCCATTTCATTATTATTATTCTGCTTATCTATAAACAGTCATATTGACTGGAGTATTGAGAAATTAAGCTACTTGCCATTGGTCATATATGTCACACATTGTCAGAGGCAAGAATTGAGCCCAGGTTTTCCTAAATGAAAGTTTATTGCTGTTGCTGTTGTTATTATTGTCATTGCTACCAGACTCCTGGCTAAATTGGTATTTCTCTGGGAGATGGAATATGGAAAAGGCTGCTTTCCCCAAAGGCCAACTTTCACTTCTCCCTGGGAGCAGAGGGGACAAACTTTCTCTTCCTCTTGAAATGAAGGCTGCTCTTAGATTGGTGAAATAAAAAGGATAACTTGGTGAGATGATCCTGAGGGTAGGACTTTTCCCTCTGGGTGTTACCACTAGCTTCTGGCACATCAGAACGATGTGATAGAAAAGAGTGATATAACCTTTCTGAGTATGGGAAGGCCCACAACTCCTCTCTATCAAAGCTGTGAGGGAATGCAGCTGACAGAGTCGTATAGAAACGACTTGACACAAATTATTTTCTGACTTAGCACCTCGTGTTCAATCTGCCACAATGGGATTCTTTGGGCTGGCAGTAGAGAAAGTAGAAATGTACGGCTTGGGGAAAATTCACTGCAATTCTTTGCTGCCACCAGTGCAATAAGTGAAAATAGTAACTCTGCTCTTTGGAGGATGGGAACCCGTGCTGACACTTGCCAATGGAGAGACGTGTTCTGGAAGTAGCATGGGAATATTTTCTTAGAGTATCACCATGAGTTTGGTCTTACTATTCATGAAGATGTGTACTTTTTTTTGGTGGGGCAATGAGGGTTAAGTGACTTTCCCAGGGTCACACAGGAAGATGTGTACTTTTGAAAGGAAAAGGAAAACAAAGCAGGTGGAAGGATTTAAGAGAACATGTGGACAAAGTAGGAAGGACATTTTTTAAAACAGCACAGTATTTTTTTAAGGACTCCATTTGGAAGTGCTCTCCATCCTTGGGTCTCTGCAATACTTGTTTGTCATTTCCTTATTTCATTTTCACATTTTATCTTGTATTATAGTTATTTGTATACATATCCTAACCTCTCCTTAAGGCGAGGGATTATTGCTTATCTACTTAGTCTAGTAGGAAGAGCATCAGGCTTAGAGTCAGGAGATCTGGGCAAGTGACTTCACAAGTCACTTATCTAATGAGAGACTTAGTTTCTTATTCTGTAAAATGATGATAATATTATTTTTGTTACAAACCTTATAGGATTGTTGGGAAGCTAATACATCTTAAGGTGCTACATAGATCCAATTTGTTGCCATTTCTATTCCCCTCAAACCCTTATACAGGGCCATCATGTAGTAGGTACTCAAGAGATGTTGAAGAAATGAATGGTGACCATTGTAATTATTGACAGACCTAATGCCATTGATAATGTCACTTGCCTTATCTATTGACCAAAATTCTAATTCGCAGCTTTTTCTTCGGAAAAAA
This sequence comes from Dromiciops gliroides, assembly GCF_019393635.1. Taxonomy (NCBI): domain Eukaryota; kingdom Metazoa; phylum Chordata; class Mammalia; order Microbiotheria; family Microbiotheriidae; genus Dromiciops; species Dromiciops gliroides. The sequence goes on from NC_057861.1 coordinate 193,630,620, forward strand.
AAAAGACTGTAAAGCTAATGTGCCAGTCCATGAAATGTGATACCAGGCAGAAGTTGCCATGGTAATTATAATTACACATTTCTTTGCAAAGCCAGAGTAAATACTTATGAAAGGCTCTGTGTAAATGGACAGAGATCAAATCTGAATGTTCAGGGTAGTAGTGTCACATACAGAACAAATAAGCAAAGGTTCATCCCCATATATAACTACTTGCATTTTCACTTTCTCTCTAAATATCTTTCCCATGTGCTCATAGATTTTTCCATCCTTTTCATGAACATACATCTGATTGACCAGCCCCTTCTGACTCTAGATCTTATCTATGCATTGGGGCATAAATTGTATGGTTCCAACCTGAAGGGACCTGTCTTCATGAGTGGTAGTAACTGTTAGTTTCTGTTTTGCCTGGATAGCAGTGTTGACTGACTAAAGTGATTTGGACAGAACTTCTTCATAAAGTCCTATTCTGATGTGTCAATATGGAATGGGAGAGATCCAGGGATCTTGAAGGCCACACAAGTAGAGTGTGACTTCCCGGACTTCTCTGGACTTTGTCCTAACCTTCTCCCTCATCCTCTTTCTAGTTCCCTTTTATATACTGTACCTCTTGTTTCTGTTTTGTTTTTCAGTTGTGTCTGTCTCACAATGACTCCATTTGGGGTTTTCTTAAAAGAGATACTGGGGTGGTTCGCTATTTCCTTCTCCAGCTAATTTTATAGATGAGGAAATGAGGCAAACAGGGTTACATGACTTTCCCAGGGTCACACAGCTAGCAAGGGTCTGAGGCCAGAGTGAAATCACAAAGATGAGTCTTCCTGATTCTAAGCCCAGTGCCCTGGCCATTATGCCACCTACCTGCCCTATCAGAATGTAAGCACTTTGAGGGCAGGAACTGTCTTTTTGCTTCTGTTTGTATTTTCAGCATTTAGCACAGTGTCTGTTACATAGTAAGGACTTACTGAACTCTCTCTGTCTCTGCCTCTATCTCTATCTCTCTCAGTCTCTCTACTCTCCCTTGTCACCCGAGAGATGAATGACTAGGAAAGAAGGCGGAGTGCGTCACATAGTGGAGTGAGGAACAAGTAATAAAGTAGTATGAGTCTCAAGTGATGACAATTGTCTGTGCCCACCCTCTACAATCTCTCTACTCTCGTACACACATGCAGAGTATGTTTACAGACTAAATACCCAGTTTGTAGATGACCTAGTCCCCTGGTTTCTTTTCCATTCACCTATTTAATTCCTTTGGATCATTTTGCTGCTTTTTTAAAAGTACATACCCCAAAATTATAGAAGAGGAGGTTAATCCCTTACCAGTTAATTGTAGCAATTATTATTAACCCCTTTATAACATCGATGATGGTGGAATTATGGATAAAGTTAGGTATCAGTTTTGTCCAGAGATTCAAAATATCCATGGGATTTCTGCTTTTCCCCTTCCTTCCTCCTTTCCCTTACTGCTTTCCCAGGTAATTCAAGACAGGCTCCATTTTATATATTTTTGTAGCTGTAACTATGTACATGTTTGTGCTTCCTCTTGGAAGGTAAAATCACTACAAACACACAAAAAAAAAAGAAAGAAAAAAGAAAAAAAGAAAAAACCCAACAACAACAACAACAACAACAAAAACCCTTCAAAACACAACAAAACTCAAAAACAACTTATGTTAATGCTACTTAGGACTTATAGTGAAACAATTTAAATATCAGCTAAAATATTTTTTGCTTATCCTTTTTTTAATCCTTGTGTATTCATCATGTTAGGAGGCTATCCTATGAATGAGATAAAGAATAAAAAAAACGCAAAGAAGATATTACTCAGGATCATTTTGGGAATGTGTTCCCATTTTTGTGTAGGAAAAAATTAAATCCATTATAAATATGCTTTTAATGTTTGTAATATTTGCATATGAACAATGAAGAGGATCTCATTTTATTCGAAGGTATTATAGGCATTTCAAATGTTCTTCATTGACACTCAACAGAAGTTGTGAAAATATCGTTAGGTACCATAAATATATATCCCTAGGATATTTTGCACCTTTGAGACTTAACCACTTTCTCAGGTAGTATTTGATATTTGAATTATAAGTGTGTCTAAATTAAATTACAAATCTCTAAAACAGGGTTTGTGTCTTCATTATTTTTATATTCTGCTATTCACACTGTTAGTACTCAATTAACCAATGATAATAATAAGAATGCAGCAATATTCAACCTCCATTTGGTTACATATTCTGTAATACAGTAATTGTAAAAGCATATTATTTCTTAGATTATTATGTGTTGTGCTGGAACTAGGCTAAAATGTGTCATAATCATGGAATTAGAGATATAAGTGCAGGAAGGGGACCTCTTTGATCATCTAGTGCAAACCCCCATATACACCTCTCAAATGTACCTCATTATGAATTCATTTTAAGCTTCATTGAATCCTAGAAATTAATCTGAAACAAGTTTCATTCCAGAGCTTTGAAAACTTTAATTTCAAAGGAAATGTTGAAATAGGATGTATATGAATATATGGATATCTCCATACCTACTTATGACTATACACACATTAAAGTTGGATATGCTGTTAGCAAATACTCCATTCTACTATGTGATTTGATTAGTAAAATTTTATTTTTTATTAATGAGATTTTTTTTTCTCACAAAAGTGCTTACAGAGTGATGTTTGCCCTTAATGTATTTGTTATGGACAGTTAAAAAAAATCATCCTCATTTCATGGCTTGGGAACCTGAGACAAAAGGAGGTCAACTGAGTTACCCATGATCACCTGGTAAGTTGTAAGCAGAGCAGGGACAGCCATCCTTTATTCAATGTTTTATTTATGCATATGATTTTCTAAGATGAGGTGTTCCCCATATTTATAAGAATAGCTAAAGTATGCATTTGATAAATCAATTGATCAATCAAAAATAATTAGTGAACATCTATTGTGTTCAAGGCAATGCAAGCAACTGCATGATTTCTGTTACTTGGGGAGTTTACAATCTAGTTGGGGGAGTAGGTACCCAATAAATATTTGTTGCATAAATCAATGAATCACAGAATCACAGAGCTAAAATGCCCATCTAATAAACTGATTGCCTGAACAAGAACCTCTACGATATCCCCAGTAAGTGCTTATTTGGTCTTTCTTTGAAGAACTGTAACTCACAATCTTGACCATTGCACTTTTGGGTAGCTCTAGTTGTTATGATGTTTTTCCTTATATCAAACCTTACTTTTCCTCTTTGTAGCTTCTGCCCATTGTTCCTAGTTATGGCCTTTGAGGCCAAGCAGAAAAAGTGTAATCCATCTTTAATTGCTCTTCAAATATTGGATATAATGATCACAATCTTTCTTAAATCTTCTTTCTTACATGCCAAACAATACCATTTTCTTCAATCTTTTGTCATGATCTTGAGGTCCTTTTCTAGGTTGACTTCCTGGGTACCTTCTAGTTTATCAATGTCCTTCCTATGCTGTGGGACCCAGACCTGAATAAAATCCTTTAGTAGACCCCTTTCATAATCTGGGAGGCTTAGGAAATACTTTTCAGAATAATGTTTACAAATGCATAAAATAAAACATATGGGATATGAGTAAATAAATTATATTGAAGTATAGTTACCTATATACATGTATATGTACAAATGTATGTACATACATATATATATACACAAGGATGTGTAATATGTATGCATATATGTATGTGTGTGTGTATATACATGGGACTTTTAGTCAGCTGCAACACCATAGATTTTTTTCTCAGATAATTGATGTTTAGTTGAACCTTTTCTAACTTCAGTCACACAGATTCCTGAAACATTCCATTAGAGATTTTCCTAGCTGACATCACTCATTAACTTTTTGGTTTCGATGATTGCCCAATTTGGAATCTTTTGTTGTTCAGCCATTTTAGTCATGTCCAACTCTTCACGATCCCATTTGGGATTTTCTTGGCAAAGATACTGGAGTGGTTTGCTGTTTTCTTCTCCAGCTCATTTTACAAATGAGGAAACCAGGGGCAGCTAGGTGGCACAGTGGATAAAGCACCAGTCCTGGATTCAGGAGGACCTGAGTTCAAATCTGGTCTCAGACACTTGACACTTACTAGCTGTGTGACCCTGGGCAAGTCACTTAACCCTCATTACCCCGCAAACCCCCAAAAAAACCCCAAACAAACAAATGAGGAAACCAAGGCAAACAGGGTTAAGTGACTTGCCCAGGGTCACACAGTTAATAAGTGTCTGAGGCCAGATTTGAATTCAAGTCTTCTTAACTCCAGGCCTGGAGCTCTATCCCCTGTGCTGTTTAGCTGCCCCAGTTTGTAATCTATCTCTCTGCATTGTTATCAGATTGTCCATAAGAATGGCATAAAAGATTGTCAAATACTTTCCTCAAATTCAGATAAACTATGTCTACCATAGTCCAAGGAGCTATCAGTCTATCACCTTTGTCATAAAAATAAAGTTAGGATAATGTAGCTTGACCTATTCTTAATAAAGTCATACTGGCTCTTTGATGTCCTTTTTCTTGATGTTCACTAACTACTTCTTTAATAATAATTTCTAGAATTAGGGATCAGGAAGGAAAAAAGACAGCAAATGAAATAGAAAAAGAATGATCAGAGAATTTGGAAGCTAGTATAATGACTGTCTAGAACCCTTTTCATACTACATCATGGGTAAAGATTACTTATTGTCTTGGCATAGTGACTACTGAATTTACATTTTTCACTTATTCCTCTGACTGATGAAACTTATACCTTTTCACACAGTAATCAAAGATGAGCTAAGGCACTCATCATTTCATGTTAAGGTGATTTGTTTGTTGTTATAGTTCACCAAGAGGCCACAGCTATACTCCAAGTTATAAAGTTGTGACTTTATTATTTTAAAACATGCCTCCTGCTCATTGTTTTCTTTCTTTCTTTTGGATTTGGCCACTTTATTTTGCCAAGAATAACCTGAAAGATACAGTAAGTGATCTAGATGACTGGAAAACTGTTTACATTGAAAAACGAAAAGGGACTTCGGTAGGTAATTGTCTGCCTTGTGTTTGGGAAAACAAAACAAAATGAAATTTTGTACTTAAACTTCCTCTATTAAAGTCCTCTTCTGATGGTTCATCATGGTGAATGTGTGTGTGTGTGTGTGTGTGTATGTAACTCCTAGCTCTTAAAGCTTATGCAAGAGCATATAGGCTTTAGCAGGTACAACCAAACAGGAGAAACTCTGGCCACTGGTCTGGTTAATAGACTCTATATTATTAAAGAACAGCTTACTACAGTGTGGAGGGATTTATCACTAGGAATGTTGCCAGTCAGGTAAAACATATAATATACATTATGTATGCATGTATGTATGATCTCTAAGTTTCTGTGTGTGTATATATATAAAAAAATATAAATATATATACATATACATATACATACATACATACATACATACATACATACATACATATAGGCAACTAGGTGGTAGACAAAATGCTCGGCCTGGAGTCAGAAATACATCTTCCTGAGTTCAAATCTGACCTGATATACTTACTAGCTGTGTGACCCTGGGTAAGTCACTTAAACCTTTTTGCCTCAGTTTCATCATCTGTAAAATGAGCTAGAGAAGGAAATGCAAACCATTCCAGTATCTTTGTTTAAAAAAACACACAAATAGAGTCATAAAGAGTCAGACATGACTGAAACAACTATGTAACAACAATATCTATCTATCTATCTATCTATCTATCTATCTATCTATCTATCTATCTATCTATCTATCTATCTATCTGTCTATTTTAATTGTGGCTGCAGCAAATCATAAATACCAGCTTCTAAGGCATGATAAGACTGTGAAGTGTGATGGTAGAGGGAGTGATCCTTGAATTAAGTATATTTAAACTGCACATCTGTATTATAGTGTATCTATTTTTATCTCATGGTTTACATTGTCATCAGAAACCTACAAAAACGCAGCTTTGTACTATTCAACCCCATTGAAGTTTACAGATGTCTTACATTGTGTGAAAGTCACAAAAATCCATTTCAGCACTTTTGGTAGGAAAAATGCCCTGGATTCTAGTGGAGTAATGTCAAAGATCACTGTGCGTGGTAAAGAGTCAGTATCGTAACAAGAAAGAAGTAAACATTTAAATAAAATAATAGTTAAAATTGGTGTTAACTCTCCTTCCTTTGGAATTCAGCATGGTCTGAATGAGATGGTTCTATTGTACACTGACTAGAGAATATTCTAATCAAATATTCTCATTGTCACCCAAGATAGAATTGGTGCATAAAGGACTGGAGAGAAGGGGAGGAAGAGTGGGTAGCTTGAAAAATAAATCCTTCTTTTAAATAGGGTACCACTCCTGGATCTACCATATTGTGTCTTTAAGGCCAATTTGCAATATTTGTACACATGGGAGGAGTGTCTTGAACCTGTGGAGGGAGAGAAGTTATCATCATAAAATAATAGAGGAAAGCTAATTCATTAGAGATAGAAAAGAATGGCTAGGTAATTGTGTCCACCCCCTGAGCTTAAGTACTAGATTTTCCCCACAGTATATTTTTAGTGTTTTATTTAGCCATGTTTGAAAAGTCATATATGATGGGGCTTCTGTCATTTCCTCTGGAAGACTATTTCACCGTCTAATAGCCCTTAGAGTTGAGAACTCTTTTTCCTGATATTTAACACCTTTTTTGCTGTCTAATTTCACTCTCTCCATCCTGTCATGTTCTCTTGAATTGGACTGAACTTTTTCTTCCTGGAGAGGGTTTGTATCTTTTTTTTTTAGAGGTTCATGGATGTCACTGTGGCTTCTATAGTTGCTATTTATCTAAATCATAGTATTTTCTTTTCATCTCTTCTCTTAAGTTACTCTGATTGAATTACTCTCTATGTTACTCTAATTTTTATTTGTACCCAGACTCAGTGACATTTTCTATATGTAGTTAATAGGCTCATAGGATCTTAGATTTAAATCTGGAAGAGATCTTGAATGTCAATCTAGCCCAATTCCTTCATTTTATAGATGGAGAAACTGAGGCTTAGTAAGGGGAAATGACTTGCTGAAGCCACACTAGTCAGAGGTGGCAGGGCAAGTATTTCTCTTCTCCCTGTAAACTAAAGTCATGTGAATCCCTACAGAGTGCTGGCTTCTCAAACTGCTGAGTTAGTTCATGAAGCATGTAAATAACTTTACAACTCTTAAAACTTTTCATGTCACTAGATTTCAGCTCCCCCTGTCTAGTAAATATCCTTTGTTCAGATTATTTTTATCCAAATGTTTTTATTTTGATTCCACCCCCCCCCCTTTTCTCCTCATCCCCATAGCCTGCTTCATTTCTGGCTGGATGCCTTCCCTCCCTTATTCCTGCCTATACTTGCAACTTCATTCAGACTTTTTGTATTTCCTCACGTGGGTGTCTACAGCACCTACCAATTTGTATTATCCTAACATTTCATCTCCACATGTTGTTTATTCCCTTTGTTAAACAGTCACGTGGCTTTCCTCTAGCTGCCTCCCTCCACAGCTTGTGGTGGCTTGAGGTAGTCCTTGTTCACAGGCATGCTATTAGTTTTAAGTCTGTGTGTACAGGCAGAACCTTGGTACCGAGCTGCTTGTCTCCTCCCGTAAGGGCATTGCAAAGAAATGCCTTCACCCTGAGAAACATTTCTTATGTTCCTTTATCTTTCCCAGGGTTTAAATTGAACAGGCTCTCATGAATGGAAAAGGATCCTTTTAATTTTTACCTTTCGTGGAAAGGAGAGAAGGTGATGTGAAATGATATTTTCATAGGCACAGGGGAGCCTGGTGTCCTTTTATTTGGCTATTAAAGCCCGGATTCTTCATCTCCCCTATTTTAGTCTCTTGGTTTAGAACTCAAGCGGGGTTCCTACTAACCTATTAAGCACAAAGTTATGGGATGTGATGCTTTGGGGCACATGGCTCAGGGTTTCTTCTTCCCCTTTGGCTTCAGCTTTGGTGAATGGGCCTCTTGAGCCTCTGCCTTGAGGTGTTTATGTCTGCTAGAAGAAATCCTAGGTTTCTTTATCTCACTGTCATAATTTTGGAAGGATAAGAACAAAGTAAAATTCTTTCTCTTAGATTTTGAGTATCATTTGGGTCTATCAGCTTTGTAGAAAGAGTTGGGAGTCTTGAGTTCAAATCTCTTCAGTTTTCAATCAATATAATTGTGTATATTTCTAATCAAACTTTATTAAGTAGCTATCCTATAAAGTATGTTAATCTTGTAAGTGAATTTCAGTTGCCTCATTGAGACAGTTTGATACAGTGGAGTCAGAGAACTTGGGTTCAAATTCTACCTTTGATGCTTACAACAAGTATGACTGTACAACTGACCCTCAGTTTCCTTTTCTGGAAAATGGGGTTAATAACACTTAGATTTTCTTCCTCTAGTAGGGTTCTGATAAGGGAAAGGCTTTGTAACCCTTGAACTGCAATATACAAGTGAATTATTATTTTACATCCCAGGTCTGGTAGCTTTTGTGGGGTGATAGGATGGGGTATGGGGACTTTAGGCAGGACAATAAGGTAGGCAAATGCCAAAGGAAAACTGATTCTGCTTTCTTTTTCTTTCCCTTTCCCTACCCCTCTCTTTCTGTTTCTCCAAACAAAGGGAAAAAACCCACACTCAGAAACCAAACTTCAACAATTAAGTCAGAAACCACTACAAACCATTGGGACTGGTCAGACCTGCCTTACCCATCTTTTCCCTGTCCACTACCTCTTCCTATTAGAAGTGGTTTGCAAGGGCCCTGCCATCTCTGTTTATGAAGGTAAATGCTAATGGGAGAATAGTATCAGTGGGATGTCAATGCTAAGGGCTCTGCAGAAAATTGATTCTAGGATAACGAAGGTTTAACATTTGAAATGGTCTCAGTTTCTTTAGTGTATTAGGCATAATATGCATATTCTGTGTAAACCAATGAGATAAGTTATCTAATACTTAGCCTTATTATCCAGCTCACTCTAAATCTACAGTGGAAAGACCACAGCAGGCTTAGCTGCCTAGATACTGGTAGAATTGGTAGAGGTGGGTGAGTGGAGGAGGGAGAGTAAGGAAAAGGGAATTGGTCTCCTCTCTCTTTGTTCCTAGATGTAGTAGAGAGTCAGTTTTTTCATCTTTGGTGTGTGGCATCTTCTCACACTCCCAAGAGCTGAGTTGATTCTTACTTGAATGCCACATACTTGTAGTCATTTTGCTCAATCTATGGTGGCTCATGCTACTGATAGAGAGTTTCATGTTCTGAACTGGCCCTTCCAAAGACAGACGTAATCATAGGCTTGATGACATGGAGGTGAAAGAGACCTTAGAGATCATCTAAGCCAAACAACTTATTTGACTTATGAGGAAACCGAGGACCAAAGAGGGAAAATAAGTTCCACGAGGTCAGGATTTGACTTCAATTCATCTGATTCCAAACCAGTGATTTCCCCACTGCACCCCACTGCTAGTCACTTCATTGGATGCAAAAGAGCATGATATTTTCACTTGATCAATGAATCAGTTTTCCACTTTTCCACTTGGGTGGAATTTAATTTTGTATGTGTTGGGTGTGCATGGGTATCAACAGATGCATTTGCCAATTGCCTCTCTTACCAAGATACCTGAATGGTAAGTAAATTTGGCTCATGTACCTAGTACCTGATATTAGACTTTGGTTAAAGTGAATGGTCCATTAGGTTATGGAGCATTGGAAACAAAGAAATACATCTGGCCAGATGAATATATGTAGGAAGTAATATACCTTACAGGTTGTGTAAAGAAACACTTGGACAAGGTCTGGAAATGCCAGCTTTCCTTATAATTCGTCTTTGGGAGGGAGCTACAAATTCACACTCCAGAAAGGAAGGAACAAAATATTTTGGAGGAATATTGAACAGATAATAAAAATGAGTTATAGAATTGATTGCCCACCCTTCAACTTATGGCATTCTGAAGAGCCTCACAATTTTGTATGAAAACAGTCAAGGGCTTTTTTGTAATACTTTACTGCAGGTTTAATTGCAGTGATATTTCAATGCCAAAGAGAGTAATTTGCTGCGTGAATACAGCATTAGATTTGCAATCCCCTACATTTTAAAACCTCAGTATAAAAATGAGCATTTGGAACTAGTACTAGTAGAATTCTCATTTCCTGTTCAACTTTCAAAGAAATTGAAGTTAAATGTCTATATTAACGTTTATAAAATTTTAAGAGTGATTCCCTTATTACATAATTAGCCTAAGCACTCTGAATATCTGTGGATCTGCCGCTCATAGACATTACTCAGAACATGTCCGGGAACAGCTGCATTCCCAGACAGAAAGAGCTGCTAATGTGGCCCTGGGGGAGTGCTCTCCATTTTGACAGAATAAAGCATTCTGGGGATACAGTTATTACAATTCAAAAGTGTTCATTTTAGGGGAAAAAAAGGTGTTTTCTTGTTAATAAAAAAACATTCTCATGCAAACTTGGAGTACCTGAGGTGATGACAATGCCATTTGGCATTCTGTGAGGCAATGACATTGGGAAATACAGATAGGTCGGGAGGGCTCAGAGATGAAAGAAAGGGTGAGGGAGAAGAGTCTCTCATCTCTCTACATGATTCTCTACAGGTGAGCACTTGACTCTTTACTTAGCATGGCAAAGTCAAATGGACACTGAACCATGACTTTTCTCAGGGTCTTTGGATCTTGAAGGAAGTTTTATTCATGCACCAAGGAACTACAGAACTTAGTAGATTGCCCGGCACATAGTAGGTTCTTTTTTCTTTCTTTCTTTTTTTTTTTTTTGGTGAGGTAATTGGGGTTAAGTGACTTGCCCAGGGTCACACAGCTAGTAAGTGTCATGTGTCTGAGACTGGATTTGAACTCAGGTCCTCCTAAACCCAGGGCCAGTGCTCTATCCACTGCACCACCTAGCTGCCCCCAGTAGGTTTTTAATAAATGATTATTGACTGACTGGATGATGGAAAAAGATAATTGCTTTTCCAAAGATGAATAATCTCAGACATTGTTTGACTGTCAAGAATTGGTAATATGAATACAAGGACTTTCCAAGATAAAGGTATTCAGAGAATTCCCTGTTCTGAAAATTCCTGGGGCCTAAGAATTTGAATTGAGATCACCATGGAAGGAGTGGATAAAGAGCTGGCCTGGGAGTTAGAATGATATAGGCTCAAGTTCTGCTTTTGGTACCTATTGGTTGTGGGTCCCTAACTGGGAAAGTCACTTATCTTACTAGGATCCCTTGCAACTCTTTAAGATTAGATGATGCTGAATAGGTATAGAGCTGCATTGGTAGAGGGAGACTCTCTATCAGAAGTTCCTGAAACCAATAAAATAAGAGGGCCAATACAAACAAAAAAAGAATTGGAATGTGGAAGCTGTTTTCCTGCTATTTAAGCCAGATTCTACCAATAACTAGGTATACAAAAAGGTGCTTTAGGAGGTTAGGTGAATGCATTTAGTTAGCTTCAGTTATGTTTAATAAAGGCAATGGAATTTTGCAAAATGATTCTCACATATGATACCTATTCCCCAAATAGAACCTTGACTGCCTGAGAGAATGAATGGAGCTTCCAAAGTTACTTTGCCATGACCAGATAGATGCTTAAGGCACTGGGAGGATTAGAACTACTGTGAGAGGAAGAAATTGGAGCAGGGGTTCTTAACTTGGGATCTACCAACATTTTTTTTTGTTGTTGGGTCTGTGAACTTGGTTGGGAAAAAAAATCTTCATTTTCATTAACCTCCAACTGGAATTTAGCATTTCTTTCAATATGAGCAACAAACATTATTCAGAGAAAGGGCTCATAGGCTTCACTAAATTGCCAAACAGATTCATGACACACAAAAAACTTAAGAACCTCTCCTCCCTAGTATTCAAATCATTCAGAGCTGACTGGGCCCAAACCAATTGAATCAGATAACTAGAAAAATAGAATAAATTTACAGTCATCAAGCAGATATGAAGTTCCAGAAACTGTGCTAGGTGCTAGGGAGACAAATAACAAAAGTGAGATGGAATCTGTACTCAAGAAGATTAGATTCTACTGTCAGGATGTAGAATTTAGGCAAAAGTGGGTGGTATTTTATTTTTATTTTCTTTCAATCACTTTATCAAGTAAATAGCTAGAAGAAGAGAATGAAGGACGTAGGTCAGGAAGAAATTCCTCCTGCTTGGAACCTTCTCCCTCTAGACCATCCCTCCATCATGCCTGCTCTCTTCTCCATTGGTGAGTTCCTTCTCGGGGCTTCCATTTTGGGCATGGGCCCAGGCCAGGTGTGCTTCTTCGATCACCTTCCAGATGTGTTTCTGATTCTCCTGGACTTTGCCACCCTGTCTCTGTGGGGGTACCTCTTCCTCCTCCTCCCCTTTTATAGTTTCCTTTTATGTATTGTCTTCCCCCTTTAGAATGTAAGTTCCCCAAGGGCAAGGACTATTTCCTTTGCCTGTATTTGTATCTTCAGTACTTAGCACAATGCCTAACACATAGTGCTTAATAATAGCTTGTTGCCTGAAAAAAGACATTAAGAGATTACTTTCAATCAAAGTGGGTCAATGAGTTTGGTACGGCAGCCAAATCCTGCAGAAGATTAATTATCTTTCATAGAAGCATATATAAACCACATGCATGTTGAAAAAATTCCATGTAGCTGGCATCATTATTATGAATGTTCTTCTTACCGTCTATTGCAGTAATTTGGTTTGGCAGCTTCTTTTCTAGGAAAGAAAAATTAATTTATACAATTTCAGCTATGAAAGTATGAATATGGAAATCACCTAGTATAAATGATCTCTAGTTTTTTTGTTCTGGGCCAGGCCTAACTTAGGCTAGCCCCAAGGTTCAGGCTCAAGATTGGAACAAAAGTGCAGCTCACTTTCCTCCACATTTGCCATGGTGATGCAACCAGTCAGTGACTGATGTCAAACCTGAGGAGTATCTCTCACCTCATAGGCTAGGCTTTTATATTTAGATGACCAGGAAATTATATCAATAATCCTAGCCTCAGTCTCAAGGATGATTTCTTTGCTGTTTAGAGAAAGACTACCTTAGCCAACATGAAGTAAATGCTGTTCCTATTTTATCTTTGAACATTAGGGACCAGGTTGTGCTGTTATCTGTGTTGCTTTGACCAAATCATGAACATACTAGATTGACTACTCTCAGGCCACTATTCTCATCTCTGTACATCACATGCAGACAAAAACTTGTTTAATTTTTGGAGCTAATAGGTGTCATGTTCCAAAAACACTGGGCTTAGACTAGAGTCATTCTAATCATTCTTTACCTCTCTGGCCTTTAATTATGATTGCTCTTGCTTCTTCTTAGAATCGGGATGATAATATCAGTCTAGAAAGTCTTTTCTTTTATCGATTAAACTGAGAATGATAACAGTGGACTCTCTGAAAAATAAGAGAGAAGCTTGGTTCTAGAGGCTCTCTTTCTTCAGACCCTCTAATATAGTGCTTTAAGGTTTGAAAATCACTGTCGATGCTATCTCATTTCGTCTTTGCAACAATCCTGTGGTGTAGGTGCTATTATTATCCTCATGAGGAAACTGAGAGATTAAGTGACTTGCCCAGTGCATGATTTGAATTCATTTCTCTCCTGACTTCCCAAGAATAGCACTCCATCCACTGTGTTATCTAGCTGCCTATTTTAATCCAATCCATTTCGTAGTCAGTGAAAGGCAAGGTTAGGTATTATGTTTTTTTTTTCTTTTTGGAAGAAAGTGAGAAAGTTAGCCAGAGAGAAGATGAATGGGCTACATGACCTCTAAGTGTACTGAAGCTTCATTAGCACACTTTTCATTTTCTTTTGTCTGGCATATTATAGTTGATTTTTTTTTTGTTTTGTTCCCTGGAAAACATACTAACTAAGACTCAATACATCACAATGTCCTGTGTAATCTCCAGGCTGCTTAGAACAGCATATATATCCCAATTCATGCCTAGAAGGCATTGGGTACTTTTTTTTGCTTTTAATTTCTGACTTTATTTTCTTTATATTACACACTGTACAATTTGTGAACTGTCTGGTTTGATTGTCCCTTTTATGAGATCAGAGATTTGGGGTTGTTACTGTCATTGAGTTACCAAGTAGTTACTAGTTGCAATACATGCTAGATGTAATGACAGAATAATTGGATGCATAGGGCTTGTACCTTGGTAGCTTGTGGCAGCGGGTTTTGTGTGTGTAATTGTGTGTGTGTGTGTGTTCACATGCACATGTGCATATTTCCTCAGTGAAATTTGACTCATTTAAAAAAAAATAAGTCAAAATAGCCATCTGTCCTTTGTGGTGGACTTGGTTAAGCTGTAACTTGAAGATGCTGATAGAATGTAGGAAATGCACAGAATAGGGATTTTTAATTTTATTTTATTTAAAATTCTTTATTGAACTATGTTTTCATTGAATACAATTACAAAAGCACATAATATCTCAAAATTTTGAGTTACAATTTGGACTTGTTACTGGCAAAAAGCAATTACAAGCTATTTTGATGCTGAGCTCAAACATAAAATTAAGAGCTCAGAAATGAGAGAGAAACATTTTTAACCACACGATACGGGGCTCGTAACAATGTCTATGGAGCCAAATGTAGAGCATGGAGAAGATGCCTATTCTGCAGTGCATTGAGGATGTTTATAAAGATATTGGAGGAGGATAATTCAGGCCAGCTGTTTGTAGTAACCTGATTTATATATGCTCTGATTTATCCGAAGATGCAAATGAAAGGAAGATAGATTCTTTTGAAAAACATGACAACTTCAAACAAGTCAACTTTTTTTTTCCTAGCTGGGGCCTTTAAAAATGGGAGCTCAGCATTTGACCCATTCAGCTTGGTATAGATACCCTCTTCTGGGACTCCAAAATTCAAGAAGTGTTAATACTTGCATCAGTTTTGATTCTGAAAAAGAGAGATTAGCAACACACCTTTATTTGATGCTTTATGGTTGGCAATATGCTTTTCATACATTATCTCCTTTAATCCTTACAATAGCCCTGTGAGGCAGGTGATGTTATTATTCCCATTTTATGGATGTGGGAACTGAGACTTAGAGAGGTTAAATGACTTCTAGGATCATCTAGGAAGAAATTGCTTGAGGTAGGATTTACACCCAGGTCATGTCAACTCTAGGAAGAACCATTTTTATTATACTATATCTCTACAATTAAGGGAAGTAACTGAAGCCTGAATCCAAAGAGAACCTGCTTACTTATGAACTCTTATTCTAAGAAAAAAGCTCTATAAAATGGAATTATCTTGTTCATTTCCAGAAATATTTCCATTGTTCTTTGGTAGATGCATGCATGAAAAACTACCAAGAAACAATTCAGGGACACGAGAAGCCTAAGAAACAATACAATAGTGTCTTCTTTCCTTCCTTCCTTCCTTCTTTCTTTATTTTTTCTTGTTTCTTTCTGTCCTTCCTACCTTTTTCTTTCTTTCTTTCTTTCTTTCTTTCTTTCTTTCTTTCTTTCTTTCTTTCTTTCTTTCTTTCTTTCTTCCTTTCTTTCTTCCTTCCTTCCTTCCTTCCTTCCTTCCTTCCTTCCTTCCTTCCTTCCTTCCTTCCTTCCTTCCTTCCTTCCTTCCTTCCTTCCTTCCTTCCTTCCTTCCTTCCTTCCTTCCTTCCTTCCTTCCTTTCTTTCTTTCTTTCTTTCTTTCTTTCTTTCTTTCCTTTTTCTTTCTTTCCTCTATTACCACTACTGTCTTCTTCCAAAAAAATCTCATGCCTGGCAACTTAGACATGTAACATCAGTGATGTTACCCCTCATTTTTGTGCAGATGTTTTATGAGTTAACCAGTTTTCTGACGAAGGCCTGTTTCTCAAAGTGCTGCCTTATGGTACACACCATAACCTCTCATTCTGACTGTTGGAAGGTGAGAGTAAATGAAGGGTAGCAGATGGCTGTCTTTTATCTGGATTTCCCTGTTCAGATGCAATTTTTGCTATATATAGCATATTCCAACATGCTTAGAATGAGGAAATTAAGGTATTGAAGAAAAGCCCTTATTATTTATTTTAGGAAAAGGAAACATTCACATACCATCCATTTCTGATCTCACAAACATTTGAGAATATTTCAAATATCTCAATTGCTGGGCATTTTATTTTAAAATCTTGCTTTCTATCAGGATTGTATCATTAGATACTGTTTTTTCAATTCATCATTTAGGAAAGTGAAAACAGAATGGTCAATTGTTATTATTGTGTCATTTAATGTTTCTAGAAGTCCCTTTGTTGAAAGAAAACTATAATATTTTCTTTATACTATTTTTATTTATGTGGGTCTTAGAATGAAAACCTGACCATAACCATGGTGTCTTCTACTTCTGATTTGTAGGCCAGTTGAATAAGTTCCATGGAGGGCCAATTGAAGGGTTTGGGATGTGTACACATTTTGTGTGTGTGTGTGTATGTAATTAGCTGCAGATGTATAATTGGAGCATGGTCCCCCATTGAATTGAACTGGTGGTTCAATTCTCATACCCTACCTATGTACAGCATTGGCTTCATTGAACATTCATCTTGGATTAGACCATGGTCACTGTAGTCTTAGTGGTGGTATTCATAGAATTCTATGACTGAACCATCGCCAAGTCAAGTGGCTCCAGGAATTATTTCCTAAAAGATCTATTTGAGTAGAAACAAGGCACTGAGTATGGATGTCGTATGCACTATTAGAACATTTAAAGAGAATAGGAAGCTTAGATTAAAAGTTTATTGGAGTTTGAAAAAGTTTTCTCAATTTGATATTTTCATGCCTCATATTTTTTAATTTCTAATATGACTAATTCTTAAATTGCTTTGAAAAGAATCTTATTCTTATGAGCTCCTTTACTCAATGAAGATAATTTCTCATTTTAATATGCTATTATGTTTTAATATAACACATTACAAATAGGGAATTATAAAAGAGAACTGGCTAGAAGATATTATCAAAGAAATGGTGTAGTCATATGGTGAGTGTAAAGGATAACTGTTTACCTGTGTGTTTCCACTGCTCTTTCAGAGGTATCCTTCCCAGTGCCTTCATTCTGAGATTGCTCTCCATTTCAATTGTCTATTCCTTGTATGCACATAGTTATTTACATGTTTTCTCTCCCATTAAGCTATGAACTCCTTAAGGGTAGGGATGATGCTTTGCTTTTCTTTGAATCACACCAGGTTTGCACAGTGCCTGACAGAGCAAGTGCTTAATAAATTCTTGTTGACTGAATGAATCAGAAAGAGATTGAGGAAGGAAAGCAGAACTATTTTGGTTCAGGGATTGCTAATGACCAACTGCTCATTACACACCTAGAAGCTAGTAGAGGGGAAAACCCTAGAGTTTTTGGTTTATTATATCTTGTGATGAATCAAAGTCAGGTAAGATGGTAGTAATATTAGGTAAGATGGTAGTAATATTGCTGGCTATATTTCTCTTCTTGCCATTGAATAGTTTTTAGGCACACAATAAAAAATATTATAGACAGAGGAGCTTCATCTTCCCCTTTCCTCCCTGCCCTGAACCTACTGCCCATGACTATCCTGGCTTCTAGTCAGAAAAAGTCTCTTGGGACAGATTCCTTGGAGGGTCTTGTTGACCACATTCTGTAGTCCCATAAGTCAACAATGGTCATGAAGTCCAGTTGCTTCACTTCAGTTGTTTCCCATTCTGGTCAGGGAAGTCATTGCTTTGTAGCTCCTTGTCTTGGGATCTAAGCTCCCAGAAGGCAACTTTATTGACATTCAAACCAACTCCTCCCAGACATTCCAGCAAGAGCAACCTTTGGCTTACCCTGTGTTTATATGTATATAGCATCATCAAAAAAGCATTTATTACATACTTCAATGAACACAGTCTTGTGTTAGTGTTATTCAACTTGGTTAACGAGACACTCTCCAGGTTCTTACCACCTAAAATGACATTGAAGCAGACTAAATTTAAAAGGATGTAGGAATAGCTTACTGCATGAATAAACAGGGATGGAAATTTTGCTATGTGTAAAATAGAATATTTAGGAACATAAGTGTACATATACTGGCATATTCATATGTGTGTATATAATATATAAATACATATTTATTATTGCACTTGTTTTATATCTTTTATAAAAAGAGAGTATATATTGAATTAGAAATGGTTTAGTATAGTGGAAAGAGGGCTAGATTTGTACTTATAGGTCCTGAGTTCCAATTTTGGCTTCATCACTGGGATGATCTTGGGCAAAACATTGAATTCTAAGCCTCAGTTTCCTCATTTGTAAAAAAGAGAGCAGTGCTCTAGATAACCTCTTAGGTCCTTACAGCTCTATATCTATGATTATATTGCATTTCATGATTTGGGAACTTTGGCAATAATCTAAGTGAGACATCATGATGGAGTGTAAACAAAAGAGATCAAAGAGTAAGAAGGACTGAGTCCTGGCTCTGACACTTACTAATTGGGTGAGTTGGATGAGCTGTTTCACTTCTCTAAGGCTCAATTTCCACACCTTTAAAATGATAATAATACTTGTATTCTCTCCCTCTCAGGGTTGAGTGAAGAAAGCATTTTGTCAAATTTAAAATGCTATAGAAAGTGAGCTATTGTTATTAAGTAATGATAATTCTGAAGCCCTTAAGCCTATCCCACTGGTGTTTTGCCAGGTCATTTAACCAAGTCCCCAACTTTCAGAGTTCTTAAGAGCACTTAAAGTACTGTTCATACTAGCAATAATTAGCAAACAGACTATATGAATAATCACACTCATTCCCACAAAGATTTCTTGTTTTCACAGGCCAATCTATTACCTGCTTCAATGAACCGTCTTGTTGTTAATTTGCAGGACTTTCACCCCTAGGTGATGGAAATACCTGCCCTCTTTCCAGTCTCCCATTAAGTATGGTTTTCAGTAATATGCATAATTCATGAGAAAAATTTGTTTGTCAAGCATTCCAGACAGGTCACTTAAATCCTAGATCAATTGATAATGTTCACACCAACATGGTTGGAATGAAAATATCCAGGATTCTGATTTCAGCTGCCATTTAAAAAATAAGAACTTTCGTTGTTTAAACTAGCTCAATAGGTACTTACATTTTAAATTAAATTAGTATTTAAAAGTCTTGGGGTTAGTGCTATTTTTTGATGCTATAACAGACACAACTAAATGTTGTAGGTCTGACTTCCCTGCCAGCCATCATTTACTGTAGGCAGCTCCAAACTGGTGTTGTTTCATTACATTTAACTTTGGTAAATTTAGGATTTTCATAAAGCAGTAGAGTTTTCTGATGAAGATCAGCTCCATAGGGTAGTAAAATGACATCTGTGGAAATTTGTCCTTTGGGAACCTACAGAAGATAAAATATGGCTTTGGTTGCTTGGTAGGGAAAGGATGTAAACTTCCTGAGGACAGAGATTGTTTCCATGTTGTTTTTATACAGCTTGATATCTAGCTCAGAGGCTGGAACATAGTGGGCATTTAATAAATGCTTACTGAATTGAATTGAATTTTTTTCTTTTTTTTTGCAGGGCAATGAGAGTTAAATGACTTGCCCAGGGTCACACAGCTAGTATGTGTCAAATGTCTGAGCCCAGATTTGAACTCAGGTCCCCCTGAATCCAGGGCCTGTGCTTTATTCACAAATTGAAATTTCAGTAGCTCAAGTGACTTTAGATAAAAAATTGCACTGTGAACAATTATTTTTAAATGATTATTTTAGGTGATTAATTATGAGTCAGTCTAATCTTAGGAATCCTGATTCCTCTAAATGACTGTCACTTTGGTTGACTTCAGAGATAGTTCTCTGAAGATAAGGATTGAGTTAATGTATCCTTCAGGATTTCTTTTTCATGTGAGTTTTAGTTTTTAAATTTTACTTATTTTATTTTAAAGTTATGTAATGAAACAAGAATTTTTATAATATAATACAATTTTTAAAAGATGATTGTACATGAAACTGCAAATCTATTATGTACACCTTGCTCTTCCTTTTAAATACATAATAAAGTTATTTCTTTTTTCCTTTTTTTTTTCTTATTTCCTCACCTTCCCTAGAGTTTTACCCTTAAATATACTTGGGATGATCTCTCTTTACTGTATGTTTTATAAAGCTTTCTTTAAAATATTTTTCCTTTCAACTGTTCTCTTTTATGAGGCAATATTACTCATAATATTTCATCATTCTTTACAATAAGATTTTATAAATAATTTTTGTTCTAAATAAGCTTTGGCTATTTTACCTTTTTGTTTTTTATTTTAATTTTAATTAATTAATTATTTTTTTAGTGAGGCAATTGTGGTTAAGTGACTTGCCCAAGGTCACACAGCTAGTAAGTGGTAGGTGTCTGAGGCCGGATTTGACCTCAGGTACTCCTGATTCCAGGGCCTCTATCCACTGCGCCACCTAGCTGCCCCTATTTTACCTTTTTGACAATCATGAAATCAAATGTTTTCTGAATGATGTAGTTTTTTGGCAATTGGTTTGTATTGGTTAAATTTCTGTGTGAAATTATTGCAGTTATCTTTTCCTTCATATTTTCCTTCCATTTTTGACTTCAATAATTTATTTAAATTAGTCATGTTTGAGTTTTAATAGCTGCCCTATCTCTTCCTCATTTTTTTCTTTTATATTTTTCTTAAATTTGCTCTATTTGGTGGCCTCACTATACACATATAGATAATTCAAGGTTCAGGGATAACTAGCATCAGTAATGAATCTTTTCCTGTCTGCTAAACTATAATCCAATTCATTTTTTTGTGATGATATTTGGTCTCACTGTATCTATCACTTTCCTGCTTTTTTTCTTAGAGAAAGTATTTTTGATGTGTAGATTTGAGATTTCTATGTTGTCTACAAATCTCTGGTCTCATTACTTGCTACTTAACTGTATTTTCTGACATTTTTTGCTGTCTTTGCCTATGCACATCTTTGCATGTAGCATACCGATAGTTAGGTGGCTCAGTGGCTAGAGTGCTGGGCCTGGAATCAGAAAGATTCATTTTTTGGTAGCTAGATGGCACAGTGGATAGAACACTGGCCCTGAAATTGGGAGGACCTGAATTCCAATTTCACCTCACACACTTAGTAGCTGTGTGACCCAATTGCCTTAAATATCTAGGGCCATCTCCAATCATCTTGATCTATATCTTGCCACTGGACCCAGATGACTCTGGAGGAGAGAGAGTGAGGTTGGTGACTTTGCATAGTCCTCTCTCACTTAAATCCAATTCACTGCAAGTCAGAACCTCACCCTGACACCATGGTCCTCTTCAAGAAAGAAGGACAAACAACAACAACAACAACAACAACCATCTTTGCCTTGAAGTTACCAAGTATCAAAATGTTTGGATCACATAGGGCACATTTGTGGTTTTCTTGGCAAAGATACTTGAGTAGTTTG
The DNA here is from genome assembly GCF_019393635.1 of Dromiciops gliroides. Taxonomy (NCBI): domain Eukaryota; kingdom Metazoa; phylum Chordata; class Mammalia; order Microbiotheria; family Microbiotheriidae; genus Dromiciops; species Dromiciops gliroides. Next base: position 193,651,996 of record NC_057861.1, read on the forward strand.
CCATTTCCTTGTTGAGCTCATTTTACAGATGAGGAAGTGAGGTGAACAGGATTAAGTGACTGGCCCAATGTCACATGAGAAGGCCAGATTTGAACTCAGGAAGATGAGTCTTCCTGATTCCAGACCTCAGTTCTATCCACTGACCCACCTGTTGATTTCATTTGAAGGGTCTTCCTGAGTTCCTTATTGAATTTTCCTACTTCTTCATCTTCTGCAACAGATGTTGGATAAGCTGCAATTATTTTCATGGTGATATTTTTGCAAATACTTTTTATGAACATTAAAATATGTGATGGTGGGGCAGCTAGGAGGCACAGTGGATAGAGCACCAGCCCTGGATTCAGGAGGACCTGAGTTCAAATCCGGCCTCAGACACTTAACACTTACTAGCTGTGTGACCCTGGGCAAGTCACTTAACCCCAATTGCCTCACCAAAAAAAAAAAAAAAGAAAGAAAGAAAAAAAAAGAAAACTAAATTATGTGATGGTGAAATGCTCCTTGAAAAAATGTTTCATGCTGCTTTTCGATGTACATTAAAATCAATCTTGCCAATTCCTTTATTTTCCCATGAAAATAAAAAAAAAGAGAAAACCCATGAAACATCCTTTCATTTTTTGTAATTTCCTTCTTTCTTTTGGTTCTGTTTATAGTGACAATGTCAAGATTGATAAAAACCAGGTCTTCTACTAGTATGGTCTTTGGTTGATTATTGGACAAAAATTTCACATTTATCTACTAATAGCTAAGCTAATGTTTTAGATTGACAAAAAACTGTGATTCTTAGCATCCTCTGCTTCCTTTTCTGCTATTCTGCCATCACCGCAAAAGTGGAAGTATCCATAAGATCATAAGTTCAGAAGTGGAAGGTGCCTAGCTTCTTAAACTGTGGGTTGAGAACCTAAATGGAGTCAAGTTATTGACTGTGGGGGTTGTGAAAAATTTGGCAATAGTAAAAGGTCCTATATACCTATGTTATATACCTATACCTAGGGTTGCATAAAAATTTCTCAGGTGAAAAGGGGTCATGAGTGGAAAAATTTTAAGGAGCTCTACCTTAGATTATATCTAATACAACATTCTTATCTTACAGATTGGTGACTTGAAGCTTGAGTGATGAAGTAATATGTCCAAGGATACCTACCTTATACATGTCTGAGCTAGGATTCAAACCTAAGTCCTTTCACAGGACTGAGGGCCATTTGATATTTTTATTTGCTTCACAAGTAGCCTTATACAAAGATTTCATCCCCAAGTGACTGGTCCATTGGTGATGAACATTTTGTGCTTATGTAGTCTGGTTTTCATTTTGAGAACATACAAGTCTGTAGGACTGTTCTTAAAGCCTTTGCATCATGGTGAAAGTGGCCAGAGGATGTCCTCTCTTGACATAGTCTTTGAGAAGCTAGCATAGTCTCCACACTGCCAGGCATCATAGTAGGAAATTGTGGAGGAAGACTATTATTGATACTACTAACATAACTAATAATAACTAAGAACCGGAATGACTAATAATCACTTATATTTGTACAATATTATACTTCTCAAGGCCTATTGACATACATCATGCCACTTGACCCTTGTAGCTCCATCAGTCTCACAAGATTATAGCTTGGAAAGTATGCTATAAACATTAAAGCATTATATACATGTTAGTTATTATTAATTATTATTATTATTCATAAGGTTAGGTTAGGTTTTGGGGATAAAGAAAGTGAGATTTAGATAGATTAAATAGCTTGACCACTGTCACACAGGTAATTAGTGACAACAAAGTAAGGCTTCAGTTTAGATTTTCTGACTTATAATTTGGTGTACCTTCTATTACACAAGTAGTTGGGGTTATTTTTTATTCTCATTCATGATACTATATTGAATAAGAGACTGGAAAATGCTACTTTTCTCCAAGGAAGCTTTTATTTGGATCACATAGGGCTCACAGATACTGAGTTTCATTCATTCACTGAGCAAACAGTTGTTCAGTATCTCTTACATGTGAGCCACTTTGATAGACACTGTGAAAGAAACAAATTTGACATGGTCCTTGTACTCTGGGCACTTAGAATGTAGCAGAAGAGGTGAGCCTTACTCAAAGATAATGCAAGGATATGGTCAGAGGAAGGAATATCAAATTTTGATATTTCGAATCATCATTTTAGGTGTTGATGTCACCAAAGATAATTGCAAGGGACAGAATAGAGAGAATCAGTGTGACACAGATGGCATCATCAAGGAAGTTGGATGTGTTTAGAAATAGATAACAGAAAAAAGAGGATAGGAAGAGAGTGATATAAACATTTGAAATGGGCTCTAAAAGAGATGTTATTGAGAAACACATTTTAGAGGTGACCTTTCCAGTGTTGATATAGCTCTTCTTTGAGTTAGAGACAGTGGACAAAGACTTGGTTCACTCTTTTTAAAAAAAAATTTTTTTTTTTTTTGGTGAGGCAATTGGGGTTAAATGACTTGCCCAAGGTCACACAGTTAGTAAGTGTTAAGTGTCTGAGGCTGGATTTGAACTCTAGTCCTCCTGAATCCAGGGCCAGTGCTCTATCCACTGTGCCACCTAGCTGCCCCTGGTTTACTCTTATAAATTCTATGGTGTATTTGGCAACTATTTTCATTCACTGTTTTTATGTCATGGCAAATAAACCTAAGACTCCTGAAGAGTACTCTTCTTGGGATGAAAGCGGTTTCAGAGTACACAGCCAGATATCTGTCCACCAGGCAGAATTCATCATAGATCATTTCCAGCTTCATCAGCCTTACCAGGAGTTAAGGTGATCAGGGAAACACCTAGACACAGATGAAAGAAACATGCCTAAGAAACACAACCTTTCTCAGCCAAGCTGCTCAGCCACCCCTGAGAGTCCCACCTGATATCTTATTTTCTTGCATATAATCTCTATGAAACTGGAGAATGGTGTCTACCAATTTGAGAACATACATAGATAATACTGTTAATGACCTTATCCTTTAAATAGATTGGAAAAATATAGCTCAGGCTAGAAATGCTATTCCAATTATCCAATACTCTGTTCCAGCCCTTGTCCTGCTCAGCTGTGTTAAGGACCATTGTTCTTAGTTATTGGTTCTATTTTTTGTCTAAAATTGGTGTTGCTATGTGTTGTTTAAAGTGAGGACACATATCAGATTGCTTTCTGTCTTGGGAAGGGGGGAGGGAAGGAAAAATTTTGGAACTAAAAATCTTATGAAAACAAATGTTAAAAACTATCTTTACATGTAACTGGAAAATAATAAAATACTTTTATGATTAAAAAATTTTAAAAAGATTGAAAAAAAGATAAAAAATAAAGTGAGGACACAGAGCTTTTTCAAGTCATAATTAGTGGTTTTTATCATTCTGCATGTAAGTGAGTCAACTCTGAAGAACTTCAAGACTATGAGCTACAAGAAGAAAATATATTATATGATAGTTTTGGGATTTCCTTGGGTGTCTGGCACAGTGCCTTACAGAGAGCAGACTTTAAGGAACTTTTTGTTGGGTCAAAGAGTTTCTCTAAGTCCTTTGAATGTTTTAGAATGTTTTTCTGTTTGAAATATTACTTGAAATAGGCAGGCTCTTTCCAGGAGCTAGGGAATTTTCTGATTATACAGTATTGGTTCCTGCATTTCCCAGCCTATGTGATGACGACTAGAAAAATTAAAGTCAAGATGGTATTTGGTCATCTTGGCGACATGGTGGTGTATACCTCTAATCCCTCGTGATAAAATAATGGGATTTGGCAGATGCCCAGGGGCCCCCATCTGAAGATTGATTTGGAATTGATTGAATTGGGTGAGACTGAGAGACTGACTGAGAACCTACTTTAAGGATGATTAAATTGAGACCACACCTGGCTGGCCCTGAGTAGGGTGTTGTTCTCAGAGGCTGTGGACTGCATCAATAGGAGACCACCCTCAACCAATCAGCTTGAAGGACCTCCCCTTTCAGGGAGGGAAAGAGAAAGTAGGAAGGTGAGGATGGCTTGCTGGATCACTTTTTTTCAAATGGGACTTCAGTTTGGTGGCAGACAGCGAAAAGGCAAGGTTTTCTCTCTGTCTATCACACATAGATCTAAGCTAGGGTTTTCCATTCTATAAGAGATCTGTTTTCACCCTCTCTCTCTCTTCACTAACTCCTAATATACTTTAATAAATATTTAAAAGCCTAAACTCTTGCTGAATTTAACAGTAAATCTTAGCTAGTTCCCCCCCCCCCCCAACTGGGGCAGGGTCAGGTAAGGACCCACATTAGATTTTAAACATCACACCCTGCTTACAGAGAGGCTGAAGCTAGTGGATCACTCAATCTTAGGAGATCTGACCTGCCATAGGATTAAGCTGATTAAGTGTTTGTACCAAGTTTGGTACTAATATGGTGAGCTTCCACATGAGAGGATTGATAAGGTTGCTTAAAGAGTGGCCAATGGTGGGGCAGCTAGGTGGTACAGTGGATAGAGCACCAGCCCTGGAGTCAGGAGGACCTGAGTTCAAATCTGGCCTCGGACACTTGACACTTACTAGCTGTGTGACTCTGGGCAAGTCACTCAACCCCAATTGCCTCACCAAAAACAAACAACAAACAAAAAACAAAAACAACAACAACAACAAAAAGAGTGGCCAATGGGTTCAGGTAGGCAATGGAGCAGATCAAAATTCCTATGCTCATCAGGAGTGGAATTGGGCCCACAGCTTGGATGAGATGGGGAGGCACAGTCTGACAAAAAAGATGGTATTTCTTATTATAAGCCTTGTTTTCCTAGAGCTGGGTACACTGATTTTAAATTGAGTATTACTGATTCTGAAAACTAAAGAATACACAAGAAACTCACTATAATACAACCAATTATAGTTCAGGGTTGAGTATAACAAGGATCTAGAACTTACTCAAAAAGCTATTGTTTTGGCAGTGTTGTTTAAACATCGTCTTATTACATGGACCATAAACAAGTTATTTAGTGTAGCTGCAGTGTGTCTTTTTATCTCCTTTGTTTTGTATCATACCAGGCAAATGTGGCCTGTGCCAATGCAATGATGCTATTAACCTGCTAATGGGCAATGCCCATAGGCTCTTATCAGGAAACAAATTCTGTTTCATAGTCTTCTTTCTTTACAAAATCTCAAAGATCAGCTCAGGGAGATTTTCTTACAATGAAGTCAGAAAACCTATTCGTTATAGAATCTTAGAGTTGGAAGAGACTTTAGAGGATGGACCAATTCATTGCGACTCTTTACATAGGAAGCATGTTCCCAATTCTATTGTGGAGGCAAATTGGTCACAGAGTGGGTAGTATCTTTCTGGGAGCTACTAATTTTGAAACATACAAACACTGAAATAATTTAAGCAAGAAATGTCTGTGTCTATAGAATAAAGATTTTGAAGGATGGTTAACGAGACAATTTTTTTTTTTTTGGTGGGGCAATGAGAGATATGTGACTTGCCCAGGGTCACACAGCTAGTAAGTGTTTAGTGTCTGAGGCCAGATTTGAACTCAGGTCCTCCTGAATTCAGGGCTGGTGCTCTATCCACTGCACTACCTAGCTGCCCCTTAGTCAAAACATTCTAATTGTACTCACAATCCCATTCTATTCCATCTTCAGCAGATCATCCCCTTCTATCATCTATACTCTCTCACTAATATAACCTCTTCCTATCTTTTTTGCTTCCCTGCTGCCTTTATTTTCTCATCCTTAAAAATCCTTCACTTGATATAATCGTTATGACTAGCTATCAAACTATATATTTATTCCATTTCATGGCTAAATTCCTCAACTGGTGTCTCCATTCCTTCTCTCCTCATTCTCATCTAAACCTTCTATAATCTGATTTTCAATTTCTTTAATCAACTGAAACTGCTCTTCAAAGTTGCTAATCATCTTTTAATCACCAATTTAATAGTCTTTTCTCAAAACTCATTTTTCTATAATTTTTTTACTTTTTTTTGCAGGGCAATGGGGGTTAAGTGACTTGCCCAGGGTCACACAGCTAGTAAGTGTCAAGTGTCTGAGGCCGCATTTGAACTCAGGTCCTCCTGAGTCCAGGGCCGGTGCTTTATCTACTGCGCCACCTAGCCGCCCCAATCTTTTCACTTTTGACAATGTCAATCACCTTTTTTCTCCAGAATTTTCTCTTTATGTTTTTGTGACACTCCTCTCCTGTTTCTAATGCTCTCTGACCATTTTTGTTTTCTTTGCTGGATCTTCCTCTAAGTCATGTTCAGTAACTATGAGTATTTCCCAAGGATCTGTCCTCAGCCCTCTTGTCTTCATCCTCTATACTGTACTTGGTGATCTCATCAGCTCTTAGGGGTTTGATGATCATTTCTTGGATCTATTTATCCGGTCCTAAACTCATTCCTGTCCTCCAGTCATATATAACCAACTGCCTTTTGGACATCTCAAATGGGATATCCCATAGACATCTCAAGAACAACACATCCATAAAAGAATTAATTATTTTTCCCCTTTCTGTTCCCAATTTACCTATTACTGGGAGGGCAACATCATCTTCCTACTCACCCAGGCTTGCAATCTTGCGATCATCCTCAACTTCTCACTTGCATTCATGCTGCATATATAATCTGTTGCCAGATTTTATCTTTTCTACCTTCACAACACCTCCCATAAATGTCCCCTTCTCTCTACTCACAAAGCCATGAACCCTGGTGAAGACACATCACCTAATTCCTGGACTATTGTAATAGTCTTCTGATTAGTCTATCTGCCTCATGTTATCTCCCACTTCAGTCCATCCTCTATTCAGCTGCCAAAATGATTTTTCTAAAGCATAGGCCTGACCATGTTACCCTCCTACTCAATAAACTCTAGCGGCTCCCAATTGCCTCTAGGATCAAACATAAAACCTATTGTTTGACTTTCTAAATTCTTAACAACTAGGCCCCTCCCTAACTCTCTGGTTTTCTTATATTTTACTCCCCACCATCTACTCTACAATCCAGTGATATATTTTTGCTGTTCCTTCTAGACAAAACTTCATCTCTGGACTCTTGCCTTTTTACCGTGTGTCAGTTGGTTGGAACAGTAGATGGAATATTGGACATGGAGTCAGGAAGATCTAAGTTTGAATTTTGCCTCAGACCCGTACTGTGTGACCCTGGTCAAGCCACTTAACTTCTATCTGTCTTAGTTTCTCATCTGTTAAAATGGGGATAATAACGACAACCTCACAGGGTTGTTTTGGGGATCAAATGAAATAAAATATTTGTAAAGTGCTTTGAAAACCCTAAAATCACATATAAATACTCTCTCTTTGCCTCTACCAGGACTGGCTTCCCTTCAGTTGTTTTTCAGTTGTGTTTGACTCTTTGTGACCCCATGTAGGGTTTTCTTGACAAAGATACTGGAGTGGTTTGCTATTTCCTTTGCCAGCTCATTTTACAGATGAGGAAATGGAGGCAAACAGGGTGAAGTGACTTGCCCAGTGTCTTTCAAGACTCAGCTAAAATCCTACCTTCTGCAAGAGGCATCTCCCAGTCTCTCTTCCCCATCCCATTGCTAGCACTTTCTCTCCAAGATTACTTCTCATATACACTGTATCTATCTTACATGTTCATAATTGTTTATATGTTTTCTTTCCCATTAGAATGTAAGCTCCTTGGATAGAGCACCAGCCCTGGAGTCAGGAGTACCTGAGTTCAAATCTGGCCTCAGACACTTAACACTTACTAGCTGTGTGACCCTGGGCAAGTCACTTAACCCCAATTGCCTCACTTAAAAAAAAAAAAAAGAATGTAATCTCCCTGAGAGCAAGGGCCACATTTTTTATTTTTGCTGTATCTCTAATATTTAGCACAGTGCCTGGCGCACAGTACCTGATAAATAAATGTGACTACCCAGTCTTACTCATTACAAACAATAAAGCCTGGTTGGGTTGATTGATTTATTGCAGTCATAGTAATATGAAATGTGTGAATATGGAAATTATTTTTTGGAAATGCATAAAAATGTTCCACCTAACATTCATTAATGCATTAATCATCTATCAATAATTATAAAGTTATATTATGTCTCTATTGGCCTCAACAGCTGGAAAGGCAGCATAATATAGGGGAAGGAACATTGAACCTGGAGCCAGGAGAGACTTAGGTTCTAATCTTGGTCTAGAGGTTTACCACCTGTTTAAGTCCAAATAAGTCACTTAATTTCACTGGATCTCATTTTCTTCATCTGTAAAATAGGGTAATAATAGAATTTGTGCTACCTATATCATAGGTGACACAGATTTGTTATTTCCTTTGTATGGGAAACTCCTTGAATGAAAACTCCCTTAAATGATGTACCTCATCTGTAATTTATGGTCTTAAAATTTTGTTGGGATAATGAGAGGTTGACTTGTGTATGTATTGGAAGTAACACTTGGACCTATGTTTACCTCACACTGAACCTTTAATTCCACACTACTTCATAATTCTGATCATCAATAATTAGCTTCAGAGAGAACAAAAGGATACTCAGGATAAAATGAATCACTTTTGGGGCAGCTAGATGGCGCAGTGGATAGAGCACCGGCCCTGGATTCAGGAGGTCTTGAGTTCAAATCTGGCCTCAGACACTTAACACTTACTAGCTGTGTGACCCTGGGCAAGTCACTTAAACCCAATTGCCTCACTAAAAAAAAAAAATGAATCACTTTTCCAGACTGAAACACCCTTCTACTGGGCTAATAATCCCCTGTAGAGATCATTCCCTAGATAAATAAATTATTAGGGTGAATAAAGAGGGACATATGGACTTATTGTTAGTGGGCATTAATGAACAATTTTTATTTGTATTGGGACCATGATTTCATTGAGAAAGCGTATCTCTACTTAAGAAACTTCCTCTACCAATGTAGATGGGCTCCTGATCTATAATTATAGTTTTGTGAGAGTTTCTTAGAGAATATTGATAGGTTAAGTGACTTGTCCAGGGTCATATAGTCAATATGTACCAAAGGCAGAACTTGAAACTCAAGCCTTCCTGACTCTGGGGTCAACTCTCTATCCACTGGTACTTTGCTCCACAGTCTGACAATATTTACATATTGACATATGTATATATGTCATATATATACACACATATGTACATATATTATACACACATATATGTATATATGTATATGTGTGTATATCCTAAATCAAAGGTACTTTGGGATGTTATTCTTTCTCTCTCTCTCTCTCTCTCTCTCTGTTTTCCGCTCAATATTTTACCATCAACAACTAACCTCTTTTCAATGTAGCTGCCACATACCTACAGCATTCTCTTTTGACCCTCATCACCATAATCTACTCACTTCCACTATTCTACCCATATCTCTTTGTATCTTCAGCATGGATTTATTTTGCTCCTTTCTCTAATACTCTTAATGACTTCAATATTTCATTTGGTGACCATTCAGACCACCTTGTCTCACAGTTCTGTCAGCTCTCCTGATCTGTATCTACACTTATAAGATCTTGAGTTCTGACATTCCTTTCTCTAATTACAACATCCTTACCTCCCACCTTAAATCTGCAGAATGTGATCTTTAGTTACATTTTGACCGTGACCCCTACCTATTCACAAGGGTTTAATAGATGAAAAATAGCTTGGATCTGTCACAGTAACAATCTAGGGATTCATATGGATCTACTTATGTAGGTCAGAAAATCCAGAAAGACTCCAGGAGTTGTCACTAGAAAGAAATCTAGGCAAGTCATTAGAATATTAGAAGAGCATTATAATGATAGCTCATGTTTCTACAATCCTTAACTGTCTACAAAATACAATCATTAAATAACTCTATGACATAGGAAATGTAAATATTGCCTTCATTGTATAGATGAGGGAATTGCGACTCATGGAGACAAAGTAACTTTCCCAAGGTCATATTGGTAGTAACTGGTACATAAACTCATGATTTTCTGACTTCATGTCCAGTGATGCTTTCTTTACATCCCATTAGTAGTTGATGGACACCTATCATCCAGGTGGTTGGCATCAGGGAGGCAGTTGGAAATTAGTATTCTGCATGTGGATAGAATTCAGTGTCAGGGTACTAAAGTGATGAGCAATAAGTAGTAATGTTCCATATGGTCAGGAGGCAAGTTGGTCAACAGGTATCAAAGACTCAGATATAGTGACTGGGATCTCATCCTTGGGAAAACTAGGGAGAACATGGAAGAACCCTGATTTATTGAAGAATGGAGATATGGGGTCCAATTGCAAGAGAAGAATTTAGATAGAAGCAATAAGACCAGACCCAGTACTGGGACTGGTATGTATTTCTTGGTCATGGTGAAAAAGGTTAAAAAGTAGTCATCAAGAATATGTGAAAGAAGCAAAACCAGTAGCAGATTGGTTGTATTGCATCTCCATTATTGACATATGGGAGTGATGTTTAGCTAGAAGACTTAAGGAGGAAAAAGAATGATAGATTTTTGCCATCTTTACTTTTTTAGAGGGAAAAAAAAGACGGCACAACAGATTGTACACTGAAGAAGTCTGAAAATGCATGCAATATATAAATGGCATATCAATAGCATGTAAATGGTGTGTGACAGCATGTGACTTGTGATGGTGTGTGATGTGTGACGGCATGTGACAGTGTGTGATTGTGACATGTGGTGGCATGTGGCAGTGTGCTGTCATGTTTTGGCATGTGGTGTGTTTTGACATGTTTTTGGTGTATGATGTGATTTGGTGTGTTTTGGCATGTGACATGTAGTGGTGAAATCGTGGTGAAGTCACATGGTAAAGTTGTGTGGTGAAATGCACATGGTGTGTATTTGGAGTTTATATGGCATATATATGGCTAATGGCATGTATCTTACTTTGCAGGTTGAGTTTGAGCTCAAGCTTCTTCCTTCCCATCCTGCTCCACAAAGCTGGGTCTGAAAGACTACAAAATAGGGGTAGATAATTTTAATAATTGTTTGCTTTTGACAAAATACAGCATCCATTCCTAAAAAAAACACTAGAGAGCTTAGGAATAGGTGGTGCTTTCCTTAAAATAATAAGTAGTATCTACCTAAGACAATCAGCAAGCATTATATGTAATGGAGATAAGTTAGAGGCCTTCCCAATAAGATAAGGGGTGAAACAGGGATGTCCATTATCACCTCTATTATTTAATATTGTACTAGAAATGTTAGCTTTAGCAATCAGAGAAGAAAAAAGGAATTAGAATAGGCAAGGAGGAAACAAAACTATCACTCTTTTCAGGTGATTGTTCTGAGGTTCTGCCTCATCCTCCTAGGGGTTTGAGAGACCTAGGCATATTATCAGTTGTTAGAACCAGGGTACAAGGTCAGAAAAGGACCAAAGCAAGAGTTGCTCGATTGCAGCTGTATTGCCTGCATTGTATATCCCTGGCCCCTTCCATCTCTTTAGTTTGGACCTCAATTGGTCTCATGGTTGAGATGGTTTTAAACTTGCAGAAGGGTGTGTACATGTGTGTGGTGTGTGTGTGTGTGTGTGTGTGTGTATATGTAAGTTTGTGTGAATTTATATGTATGTCAAAGGTCATGGAGATAGTCTATTAATTCCTCTCATAACTTCACTTGTCTTTATACTCATTACAGACCTCTTAGTTAGCTATTCCAAGGATATTTTTGGCACTTTGGAATCCTTTGACCTTACCCCATGTCAATTTCAAATCCTACCAAGCTAAAAAAGACTTTGGCTAAGCGTGCCTGACTGATTTTTTTTTTTTTTGCTGGAGAGTAATAGAATTGTGATAAATTGCTGCACTAAAAATTCTTGCCACCTGGCCTTAGCCGGGCCTTCACTGCTGTTTGGGCAAGCCTTTCATTGATATATCATTACTATTAAATTTTCTAATTGATGTTTTCTATTTCTTACATCACCATGGTATCCCATGTACCCCTTCCTATTCCCTTCCTTGAGCCACCCCATATGATAAATATTTTTCCTTTTATTGATCTTTAATTGATTCTCTATTACACTTACCCATAGTGATTGTTTTTTTAATTTAATATTTCATTCCCCCCCAATTACATGTAAAAACAATTTTACCATCTTTTTTTTAAACACACACAAAAATGAGATTTTTTTAGCTTGGCCCTTACTCCTTCCCAACATACCTTAACTGGTAATTTGATTCATTAAAAATATATAGAAATAAGCATGATTACAGGTGAAAAAAATTCCTCCTTTCTTCCTTTCCTCCTTCTCTACCTTCCTTCCTATTCTTTCTTTATTTCCTTCTTTCTTTCTTTCTTTTGTTTGTATGTCATGGTGGCCAAAAAGGTTAATGTGATCTGAAGTTGCATTAATAAAGGTTAAGGGTGCAGAACAAGAGAGGTGGTTGGGTTGGTAGCCTTCTACTGTAGTCAGCTCACATCTAATTGACTATATTCATTTCTGTGTATCACATTTCAGGAAGAATAGCCAAGCTGGATTGCTCCTAGAGGATGTGGCCAGGATCATGAGGACTTGAACCTATGATGTATATGGATCAGTAGAAGGATGCTTAGACTAAAGAAGTGACTGTGGTAGGGTGGTACATTAAATTTATCTTTGTGGGTTTTAAGGGCTATCAAGTTGAAGAGGAATTAGATTCACTCACCTTGGCTTCAGAATGAAGAATGAGGAGCAGTGGATGGAACTACAGAGAAGCAGATTTAGGTTTGATATGAAGGCCCAGCTGATGGATTTCCAAACAAGGAGAGCTGTCTAAAAGTAGAATAAGAGGCATTAAAAGCCAGTGCATCCCCCACTCCTATAATTGAAGTCTTTTGTGTGAGACTCCTTGATTACTTACAATGATGATATAAAGGGAATTCTTGAACCAGATTATAGGGATTCTTTCCAGTTTTCTGATTCTGTTAGTTAGGTAGGTGGCTTATGTGTCATGCTTATTGTATTGCATGGTATTGTTGGTAGAGGGGGTATTCACATTGATAAAATTATGGATCTTTTGAAAAGAGACAAATATAAAGTTTATAAAATGCTTTCCTCACAGCAATATTCAGAATTGAGCAGTAGTAATAATGTTGTTCAGTTGTGTTGAACTCTTCATGACCCCACTTGGAGTTTTCTTGGCTAAGACAATGGAATAGTCTGCCATTTTCTTCTCCAGTTCATTTTACAGATGAAGAACTGAGGCAAACAGGGTTAAGTAACTTCTACAAGGTCACACAGATACTAAGTGTTTGAGGCTTACTTTGATCTCATGAAGATGAGTCTTCCTGATTCCCAGCCCCAGTGCTGCCTATAGCAGTAGTAGTAGCAGCAGCAGCAACAACAGCATTACTACTAGTAGTAATAGTAATGGTAATGGTAATGATAATGATAATGGTAATGGTAATAGTAATAGTAATAGTAATAGTAATAGTAATAGTAATAGTAATAGTGGCAGAAGGAGAATAATAATTCAAATTATCAATATGTTCCAGGTACTGTGCTAAGCACCAGGGATACAAAGAAGAGCAAAACACAATCCCCTGGCCTCAAGGGGCTCACAATCTAATGGGGAAGATAACAAGCAAACAAATATTTACAAACTATCTGATAAATAGGGAATAATTAATAAAGAAAAGACAATAGAATTAAGAAAGGCTTTCTGTGGAAACTGAGATTTTCTTTTTTTGTGGAGCAATAAGGGTTAAGTGACTTGCCCAGGGTCACACAGCTAGTAAGTATCAAGTGTCTGAGACCAGATTTGAACTCTGATCTGTTAAGGCTAAAATTCTAGCTAAACTGTCTAAAATATCTAATGAGTGGTCGCCAATAAATTATAAGCTTTAGCAAGAGTTAGACTTTTAAGCATTTATTAAGGAGAATAAGAATTTGGTAAAGAGAGAGAAAAAGGCCTAGATTTCTATCTATTAAAGGGAGAGCACATTTCTAGCTCCCTTCTCCACCAGAGTCCAGAGGAAAAGAGCGTGAGACTGAGCGCCAGTCTCTTCCTTCCTCCTCCCACTAGCCCGCGTCAGGAAGTGACGCCAAAGAAAAGACTCCTGGTCTTGCCCTCAAAGACCTTCGCTTCATGGGCAGAACTCTTCTACAGTTAGTATCCAGCAGGTGGCGTTATTCCAATCATTACAGTCCCCCCTGTTGTTCCTCAAGAAACAAAATGTTTCCTTGACGGAACAGTAAAAAGAATATAATAACTATTGCTAACTAATAATATGTGAACAACAATATAGAAAAGGAAGAGAGGAAAGTTTTGTCCAGAGGGGCGATTTTTTTTGTCCTCATGAACCGACGCTTTGACATTAGTCTTGCAAAGGGAGGGCCTCTGCAGAGAATACATGTTACAGATGGTGTATATTATAACAGAAAGAGAAAAAAAACAACAAAAACAACAAATCAAAACTGTTCATTTAAAGTCTCTGAAAATCTTTTCTCAGATGTCCTCTAGGTGTAGTCGTGGAATGGAAGTCTTTTCAGGGGTTGATGTGTGGATGCTGGTAATCAGCCAGGAAATTTCCTACAAAATTGAGCTTAACACAACTTTAAAATAGCTTTGTCAGTAATCAAATCAAACAATGAAAGTTCTCAGAAACATATATAAGGGAATTCAGAATCTTGGTTGTTACACATGAAACATATAATAAAACAAAAATTGAAACATTCTTTAAAATTATAATATTACTATAGTCCCCCCTTATGGAGGGTAATTGAGAAGACAATTGCTGCAATATTAATTAATAAAAATAATTTTTATCTTTGTTTCATCACTTTTTGCATCATCTGCCTAATTATCCTCATGCCATTATGAGAAATTAGAAAATCTAATATAATTGGTAACAGGTGTCAAGGCCAAATTCAACACTGTTATTTATCATGACACCTGAGATAATTATGGGGGTTACCATGAAAGAACAGAGAAATTATGGGATATGAGCATTCCCACACTTGAGCAATATGTACTGTCCATGCAGTATGCCAGGCTTAAAATAGGTGGATGGAATATATGTCCATGCCACCGAACATATTGGAGGAAACTGAGTCAGACTTAATCGGATGCATGGAATTGAGATGTCCATGGCATCAGGCATATAGGAGGGAGCATAGAAGCCAGGTGTAGAAGTGAGATGGGTGGGATCAATACTTCCAGCCATCTGTACAATATTGTGGGGAAAAATAAAATAAAATATTAAACCAAGAGAATCCAACCTCAACATTAGTCAAAAGCCGTTCCCTTGGCCATACCTTGACTTCATGCATGTCTCCCCTCATGTGACAGTTCAGTGTCTGCTCTTGCATGTATTCCTCTTGTGATTGGATGGCATCTTGGCCAACTGGCATCTGATAACTCAGAATAAAGGCAATTAATGTCTTAAATGATAAGTTCCCATAATCCAAGTCTCATATGGATTTAAAAATTGAGGATAATAAATGATTGCAAAAAATGTGAATACATCTTGACTCAGAACACAATATATAATTATGCAACAATTTCAAATAATACCCCTTTTTTTTTGTACTTAGTATACAATTACTTTTGTGAAAAATCTGAACATATTTAAATACAAGTTAAAGCACAACAGAATCTCAAAGAAAACTTTTTTTAAAAAAAGAAAACTTTTACAAATGTTCCCCTCTTTTTTTTTTTTTTTTTTGGAGTATGCTTATCAAAAATAATACTTCTAGAATCAATTTACACTTGCCATGGCAACCAATTTGCCAGGGAAATGCTTTGAAGAGTTTGATCAAATAATCAGTTGAGAAAAAATAACAAAAACAAACAACTCAGAACATGGGAGCACAATACTCCTAGAATTAACATTGTATTATGAAATCAAAACCATCTTGCAATTTTTTCAAAATTAGATAAATGAATAGAAGAAAATACACATGGAACAATAAAAGACAATGAAATTCAAACTAGGGAAATCTAAATGAATATGAACTTAATATTAATGAGTCTTATAAAATATAAACTTGATCACAACTATAAAAAGCTTTTACAAATATTCTCCTTGTTTTAAAAACTAAGTATAAGACACAATCTCAAAAGCCTGAAAATCTCTATGAAAATAAACCCATACCATTAATTTCAAAATGTATATATAATAGCATAGAAATCCTATGTAACCTCTGAACTGACATTAATACTCTGAGTGAATTCAGAACACTTTTGATTCCGATATCTAAAACCCCCAATACTCATATCAATACCTTGCTGCTTACTTCTACATTTCTGTAAAATATATACCCTTCCATGGCAAAAGAAGCAGAGTCTTGAACTATGTTGATTGTCATTCTTATTCAGCTTAAGTTTTTCTTCTTTAACCCCTCTATATTGTCTGTCGGGCTTTTCACCATACAAATGCTTTATAAGATTACTAATTAAAGACAAAAGCAGGTTAGCAAAATTATGAACAAAACGAGTATATCTGGAATTTAAAGGGCTTTCTAAGGTTGTCTCAGAAGCACAGCCAGGCTGGGGAAGGGCTGAGCCTGAAGCTGCAAATGTAGTTAGAGAAAGTTGAGCATGCGCATCAGTTCTCTGGACTTCCCAGGCAGGGGAAGCAATGGGCTTGGCCATGGGAGGAGTAGAGGGTGGGGTCTGGAGAGGAGGGGAGGGACCAGAGCAATTTGAATCAGACTTGATTTTGAACTCAGGCCTGGATTCCTCTTCCCCCACTTGGCCTCCAGGTGCTAGGGGATTAAAAGCTTCTAGAGGGTGGGTCATTGCCTCCAGGCATGCAAAATTAGAGCAACAATTAGTGTTAGAACTGGGAAAAGCTGCAGGAATCTCTTCAGGTTTCTCTGAAAATGCATGGTTGGGAGAGGGAGAGATATTTCCTTGTGTGAGTAAGTTGCTGGCTCTTTTAACAAAAATAAAAAGAAAAATAGAAAATCCACAAAAACAAAGCATTAACATGATCTTATCTCCCATTTGTCTGGTTAAACAGACTAAAATCAAAAATAGGATAATTAGGGAGTTTAAAAGGTCCATTCGAAAAAATTTAAAGGAAAACACAGCCAGTGCGCCAGTACTTAGCAGTTTAAAGGGTAGGAGAAATTTCTTACCCAACCGGAAGATCAGAAGTGAGGTTCAGCTTTCCTCTTCGTGGTCAGCCATCTGTTAAGGCTAAAATTCTAGCTAAACTGTCTAAAATATCTAATGAGTGGTCGCCAATAAATTATAAGCTTTAGCAAGAGTTAGACTTTTAAGCATTTATTAAGGAGAATAAGAATTTGGTAAAGAGAGAGAAAAAGGCCTAGATTTCTATCTATTAAAGGGAGAGCACATTTCTAGCTCCCTTCTCCACCAGAGTCCAGAGGAAAAGAGCGTGAGACTGAGCGCCAGTCTCTTCCTTCCTCCTCCCACTAGCCCGCGTCAGGAAGTGACGCCAAAGAAAAGACTCCTGGTCTTGCCCTCAAAGACCTTCGCTTCATGGGCAGAACTCTTCTACAGTTAGTATCCAGCAGGTGGCGTTATTCCAATCATTACAGATCTTTTTTGACTTTAGGGCCAGTGCTTTATCTACCAGCTGCCCCCTGCCCCCAAACTGAGATTTTCAATGGGATTTAAAGGAAGTCAGGGAAGCCAATAAGAAGAAAAGAGATAGGAGAGCATGCCAGTCATGGGGAAGAGCCAGAGAAAATTCTAGAAACTGAAGAGATGAGGTGTCGTCTTTGTGGAAGAGCAAGGGAGCCATTGTCGGTGGAGCTTAGAGTACTTGGAGGGAGAACTTTAAGGTCTAAGAAGACTGGAAAAGGGGAACCCTTAAGGGTTTTGAATGCTATAAAAAGGCTTTTGTATTTGATTCTGGGGGTGATAGGGAATAACTGGAGTTTATGGAGTATGGGAGTGACATGGTTGGCTCAAGGTCATCCAATTAATTGCATAGAAGAGCCTGGGCTCAAAAACCCAAGTTATCTGATTCAAACGCACTGGTCCAAGCTATTCATGAGCTATGTGAGAAAATCAAGGCACAGAAAGGGGGTGGCATTTTCCTCAAGGTCACACAGCAAATTAGTGTTAGCTCTAGAATTGGAACTCAGGTTTCCTGATTCTCGCTCTAGTGTTCTTTCTATTACTTTATATATGTTCTTGTTAATTTATGGTCCCCACCATTAGAAGGATGAATTAATTCTTTGTTAGGAGTAGCAGTTAACCTCAAACCTGTAGAAGGCTAAGGAAGTTGATGGCTGCTATAAACTCATGCTAATTCAGGGATTGATCATTCAGTTTATGAATTATCTAGATCATGTGCTCCACTTCTTTTCAATTGCCTGCTTTTTGATCACTTAGTAACAAGAAAAAAGGATAATTACAGGGCCAGAGAAAGGAGGTAAAACTCAAATTAGTCTTTTTTTCAAGTTCTCAGCTGTTTTGTGGAAAAGTCTTTGGTGGGTAGGAAGGTTGAAATAAACCACTAAATAGACTTTATTGCAGATTTCAGTTCCTTATATAATGTGGCTTCTGTATTAACAGCAGCAATCTAGAGTTAGCCATATGGGATCTGTCAGTTCTGTCCTTAAGATAATAGTACTATTTTTAAAAATTGGGATTTGTCAGAAATGAAATTGAGAATTCCCAGAGAGTGAAAATAAAGAAAACCTCTTCCTATAATTGGTTTGAGAAAGGCCTAGAAAAATATTATTCACAAAAAGGTCATCCTTTTAGAGTCAGAAGAGAATTTTGAAACCATCTAGTCCAACTTTACCATTTTAAAGATCAGAAAAGGCAGACAGAGAGGTCAAATAATTTCCCCAAGGTCATACAGGTACAAGTGACAGAAGCAGAAATTGAATCTAGCTCCTGTGATAATTGAGTCATTGCAATTTCCACTGTACCAACCTACCTCTCAATGCTAATGTAGCCAGTGTAATCTTATCAGTTTTCCTTGTAAAGGCAACATAGTGTAATGGAAAGAAAATTGGTCTTGGAGAAGACCTTAGTCTGAATCCCCAGTTCTATATGTTACCAACTATATGACCTTTGGAAAGTCACTTATCCTGAGCCTCAATTTTCTGATGTGTAAAATGGAGATAACACATGAGAGGAAAACATTTTGCAAACCTAACATGGAAATGTGAGCTATTTGGAATATTTAGTGATCAAAATTGCTAGTTAGTCTTGACCAAAGGGGATGGGGTTTTATTGTTACAAACTATATGTCTTGGTGATTGTTTTCAAGGGCAGATGGTCATGAAGAAGTAAAGGGACAAGCTACATCTGGGCACAAATTATTATTGGGCTAAAGAAATAAATCGCAACTGGTATATTGTACCCAATACAGTGAGTTTATACATTAACTAGACTTGTGACTGCATGAGAGTTTAATGGTTTTTATTCATTTTCTGTATAGCCAGAGGACTTTTTCTCCATATTAATAAACATTCCATTAATTTTGGATTGTTCTGAGGTTTACCGCCCGTCCTGAGATGATGCAGATCCAATTAAAATTTCATTGATCCCACTGGAAAAATCCCCAAAGAAAGTCAACCCTCAAAAATCCCCCTGGTCAAAGCAGGAAGTGATGTCAGCGGCTTTAGTTTTGCTTCCAAACTTTTGTGTTTTCCTTGACTTGGAAACTGTTTTCCTTGTGTAATCTCAGGCATAAGCTTATGGGAATGACTGAAGACAAACATCTTGCAGTTTTACTAAATATCGATTTATCATTCTTTGACACACTATTAACAATCTGTTGACCTACGTAAAAATTGCAGTGGCGGGGCGCGGGGGGAGGAACATCTCATGCCTCTTTATCGATAAAATGCTCACACTGCATAGATACATGAGTATATTGGATTGAGCTGCTCGTAGTTAACACATTCAAGATCCTGCTTATTGTCAATATCTGAACCAAAACCAATGATTCATGTTCCAAAGAAAATGCTGTTTTTATATATATATTTTTTCAATCAGGCCAGCTCTCACCACAGGCCCAAGATATGCCCCCAACTGCTGCTCTACATCTGGGTGACATGAGAGATAATTGCAGGACTCTTACAGTTGTGATAAACTATGGTTTCCCCAGCTTTCCAGCCCTTTGAAGCTGCAGACAGTTTCATGATAATTGATAATCTAATCTCTGTCCAGCTTTTTCCCCCCTTCTTTTTTCCCCAGGCTCCCCTGTAAGAGCAAGAGGGGGAAATATGACAACATATGTATTGATTGCCTCATGTAGAGGTCACTGTGTGGAGACTGCACTTTTATCACAAGGTTCTTGTGAAAGGCAAAATCTTGGCATGATCCTAATAATAACCACTGAGTCCTACTTAAATATGGGGAGGGGAGAGGAGAAGAGATCAGGGGAGGAAGGGGAAAGAAACGATTTTTTATTCTTACTACCTTAAGGCTATACATGGCAATTACTATTGCGGAGGCAATAAAGAAGTTGTTAATTACAGGTTTTATGCCCTTGTAGCCCAAAGTAGGAAAGGAAGGACTAAAGGTTACAAAGTGGTACAGGGGAAAAATACAAGTTATAGGTGATTTCTTTTCTTCTGTTTAGTGGAATGGCTTAATTAATAGCCAATCTTAGCCTGATGAAGAAAAGAACTCTTAGAAGAGATGTCTTATTCGAATAATTCAATTAATCTATCTAGTTGCAAATTTGCTTTGCTCTCCCTAACTGGCCACTCTATTTTTTTTTTTTTTTTTGGTGGGGCAATGGGGGTTAAGTGATTTGCCCAAGGTCACACAGCTAGTAAGTGTCAAGTGTCTGAGGCCGGATTTGAACTCAGGTACTTCTGAATCCAGGGCCAGCGCTTTATCCACTGCGCCACCTAGCCGCCCCTGGCCACTCTATTTTTATTTTCCTTAATTATCTCTCTCTTTTTTTCCCTTGGTGAGGCAATTGGGGTTAAGTGACTTGCCCAGAGTCACACAGCTAGTAAGTGTCAAGTGTCTGAGGCCAGATTTGAACTCAGGTCCTCCTGAATCCAGGGCCAGTACTCTATCTATTGCGCCACCTAGCTGTCCTTCCTTAATTATCTCTTGAAATGTTTCAGATGTGTGACCAAAGCACCAGAGAGGCAGAGTGGCACTATAGATAGAATTCTGGATTTGGGGTCAAGAAGACATGGATTCAAATTCTCCATCTGACACTAGCTGCATAAGCACTTAGCTCCTTTGAGCCTCAGTTTCCTTAAGAAGACCCATAAATCCCTACCTCAAAGAACTGTTGTGAGGCTTAAATGAGATATTCACTGCTGTTATTGCCTTTCCTAGAAGGGAGAACTCAGAATTTGACTTTTTCTTACTGTTGTAATCATTCTATATCTTGTTCTTTTGCTTTTGTTTATTTTGTTCCACATCATTTTATACTTATATTCTTGTATTTATACTTTTTTGGACCAGGCCTGTGATTTTATTGAGATAGGAACCACCTCCACCCCCAACTCCCAGCTGCCTCAAAACAATACAAATCAAACTTGCTTTTCGACTTCTATCATTGAGAGTTGCTTCGGGCACTGAGAGGTTAGGTGACCTGTCCAGGGTCGCAGAGGAAGTATGTTAGAAGCAGAAATGGAACCAGACTCTTTCTGATTCCCAGGTCAGTTTTCTATCCACTATGTCAGTAATGTCTCTTTGCCATGATTTCTTGTTCCAAATACTATTTCATTACATGGATATGACTTTTCTCACTTTTGAAATGGCTAAATATCCTTCATAAGATGGTTTAACTAGAAAACATAAAGCAAATGGGTTTTTCTTTCAGCAGAGGCCCCTTCTTACCTTCATTCATTCAACACATTGTTGAATGTTTTTATTAACGATTAAATTCACAACAGAAAAAAGGACAACGATCCCTTCCACATCTTGACTTTCCCCATCAAGGTTTCCATATATTGCAGGTTGGCATAAGAAATTTAATGGGAATTTTGGGGGAGTTTTGCAGAAGTTGCAGATAACACACAAAGACCAGATAATGACAGAGCCTATGACCAAACATTTAACCCAAATTTTACAATAAGGTACTGTAAACATCCCATAAAAGAAAAAGAAAAAAATTCAGACCTTCTCTGGTACAAAGGGAGGGCCAAAAAATCATATGTGTACTTTCCAGATCTCAGGGGTACTCCACCCCAGCAATGTGGAAGGGATAAATGTGCAAAATTTGTTTGAAATTTCTGACTGAAGAACAACATAAAAGTTTGACAAGTTGACAAGAAATAAAATGATTCATCTAAGTTTGGGCTATAATATTCAAAACAAAAAAAAATTCACATATTCCCACTGTATTAAAAAAAGTTTTTCCAGACCGAAACATCAATGAACCAAATGCTCAAGTCTGCCTTATCTTTAGTGCCTTTAACACTTCACTTAGGGTGGAAGATGGTGAGGGAGGGGGAAGGCAGTGACTAGGGTAATTGTATATAAATTTACCTAGTATAAACAATGTAGGAAGGCTATGTAAAATAAAGAGTTATTAAAGAGATAATCACGAGAATATATTAAGCATCAACTATGTGCCAAGCACTCTGCTGCTCACTGGGGGTATAAAAAATATTGATATACCATAGTTTTCCAGCTATCTCTCAATGCATGAAACTCACTTTGTCTTTAATTCTTTGCTACCACAAAGAGTGCTACAATGGGTGTATTGGTATTATTGAGACTTTTTTTTCTGTTAGATTTCATTTGAGTGGCAGGGTTGTGTTAGAAGAATAAGCTTGAACTTCACCAGAGTTTATAATTAAATCTTCAGTGTGAGCATTTACACCTTGGAAATTGATAATCATTCCAAATTGGGCTTGATCTATGGTATTGTTGATTATATTAAGAAAGTGAGAAAATATTAGTAATACAGATTAAACTTAAAAGTGTTTCATGTGTACATCTCCCTCCCCCCAGAGAGCTGGTTGTTAAATAGGTACCAGCATATCTCATGTGCCTACTAGTGGAACTCCTGGTTCAAAAGCTATAGACAGTTTGGTCATTTTTCTGGTATAACTCCAAATATATGCAAAATGATTAGGCCTATTCATAGCTTTACTGATAATATATTAGGATTCTTTTATTCCACAGACCCTCTGAAATTATTGGTTCTCATTTAAAAAAAATCTGATAATTTACATAGTTTAATAGGAAATCTTAGAATTTTCATTTGCATTTCTCTTGCTGTTTGGATTTGGAGCATTTACAGATCTAAATTCTTTTGAAAACTGTTCATATCATTTGAACACTTTTCTTTTAGGAATGACTATATGGGAATACTATATATTTGTGTCAATTCCCTCTATGTCTCAGATAGCAGATTTATATCAGTTGTATTTAATGCTCATTTTCCCCCTCCCTTTACAACAGAGTATCCCAACCTTTTTTAATCCCCACTTCCCTTGGCTTCCATTAAACTTCCCCATACCCCTATTCAATACATTTACCATGCATATGTACATAAGAAATAAAATACAGAAACTAATTTCAATAGAGTAATTTCTCAAATATTCCATGTTCCTCCTTGACAAGGTTATTGTACTTTTTGGGGGTATACATAATTTCCCCAATGTTATATCCTTACTCTCTCACCTCAAAAAGCAAAGGAAGAAGAGGAAAACCTCTTATTCTCCCTTTCTCTTTAGTTCTGACCAGTTTTTTTTTTTTTTTTTGCCTGGGGTCCTTAGCCCACTATCTCCTTTTTCCATCTGAGAAGAGTCATTCTATGTTATCCCACTCCCTATAATATTAACATAATAAGGAGAGAATGAGACTTCCCCTTTCCCCCCAAGATATTAATTTACTTCCACATTCTCTCCTTCTGGTTTTCCCATTTGTTCCTTAGATTCTTTGGCCCATTTGATGCTCTGTTTCCTCAATGTCATTTAGAAAGTGTATATGTATGTTTTAAAAAGAAAATCAAATGACAAAGAAAAAAACCAATCCAAATCCAAGGCTTTGTCTAACCCTATCCACATGAGAATATATATTTCATTTATTGCTATCTGGAAGTGTTTAATTTTCCTCTATTCGATCAGATTGCAGGACTGCTCAGTTCTTTTGAATGAATGACTCTAATTCTACCCTTTTGTCAAATGTCTATTATTTTCCTTAATATTTAGGCTCAGTTTAGCAAGACTTAGCAAAATATGGTTGTCCTAGGGTGTGGCTAATCTTCTTTGACCTTCAGAATGTAATTTTCCTTTGATTTATTATAAACCCCAAACAATTCTGGTCTATTCCAATTGATTCTTTTTTGGCTCGCTTTTTTGATATTAAAGTTCTAAAGTTTGATTGTGATGTTTCTTGGTGAGTTAAACCTGAAGATTCTTTCTGTTGGCATTTGGTAAATTTCTTTATTTACTATTTTGTCTATGTTTTCAATATTTTGGGGGCAATTTCCCCCCTATGATTTCTTTTATATTATATACAGATAATGTAACATATTCAGGTTTTGTTTTTCACTATATATATATATTTTCTGGAATACTTAAAAATCTTAAATGATATCTTTTTTTTTTTTTTGGTGAAGCAATTGGGGTTAAGTGACTTGCCCAGGGTAAAACAGCTAGTAAGTGTCAAGGGTCTAAGGTCAGATTTGAGCTCAGGTACTCCTGAATCCAGGGTTGGTGCTCTATCCACTGCTCCACCTAGCTGCCCCAAATGATATCTTTTTCAACGATCTTATCCTCTAGTCCAGAATTCTTGTTTTGAAGACTTCTCATATGTTCTTCTCTTCTTTTTAAAAAAAATCCATTGTTTTACATTTTTTCTTCATATTTTTTTGCATTCAAAGTCTGTAGTTCACCTGGTTATTATGGAAAGTGTCAGTGTATTTGCTTAGATCTTCTGTTGTTTTTTTTTTCTTAAGAACTTGAATTTTTATCATTACTTCTTAGATATTGTTCTGTAATTCTTTGATAGGTCTTCTGAGTCATTTTGCACCTATATTTGCTCCGTTATTGTTCAGGGGATCTTGTAGGATTTGGTTTGTTTTCAACCTACTCAGGGGATTTCAATACAGTTTCCATTGTTGTGAGTAACCTGTATATTGTGATGCCCCTTTTCTTTGAATATTTGTCAATTTCTTCTCCTTAGTTAGCTTTTGTCTATTTTTATTGATTATGCTATTTACTTTTTAAAAAATTTTACTGATTTGTTTTGCTTTTATATTATGCTCATTTACATGTTTACCCAACTTCAAGAGAAATCTCTTGTAACAAAGTAAAACAATTATACATACTTAATAATAGTGACCTCATCTGAAATGACATGTTACATTCCACATCTATAGCACCATCATCTCTCTATTTAAAAATTTTTTTAAGCTAACAGACATCTATTTTATTTTCTTTCCATCCTGATTCATTGGGAAAAAATAAAAAAAAGGAAACAAATTTCCTTATAACAAATATGCAGAGTTAAACAAAACAAATTCCCTTATTGGTTATATTCTGAAATATGTTCTTTGGATATGGGTCTACAGAGGTATAGCTAGGCCAAAGGACAGGCAATATTTAGTAACTTTTTGTGTATACTTCTAAATCACTTTTCAGGATGAAGGAAGGAAGGAGAGAAAGAAGAAAACAAGAATTTATTAAGGATCTAATATTTTCTAGGCACTGTGCTAATATCATCTCATAAAAACATTATTATAACAATATCTTCATTTGCAACCTAAAGGCACTCCTCTGTACTTATCTATCATGTCCCAGGAACCCTTTCGTTTTGGAAGATCACTTTTACCCTGAACTCACACCTCATCAATGTCTTTTGCTCCTGGGACCCTTTACCCCTGACTGGAGGATGGTGGGGGGCTCCTCTTGGAATCTCCATTTAAGGAGGGTTCCCATGCCAGTCATCTCTTTATTTCCCACTGGTATTAATTTCTCTGGATTTTTCCATCATGTTCCCTCTTCACAGTATTACTTCTCTCCCTGACCTTTCCCCTTCCCTTTTCACCCCATTAGAATATAAGCTCTTTGAGGTCAGAGACTGATGTTTTTTGGCTTATATTTATATTCTGAGCACTCAGCACAGTGCCTTACACATAATAAACACTTAATAATTGCTTGTTGACTGACTGCTGACTTACTGATCCTCATGACAACCCTGACAGCTATTATTTTGCTCTTTTTATAGTTGAGAAAACTGAGACAGACAGAGGTCAAGTGACTTGTCCTGGGACACACAGCTAGTATCTTTCTGAGGCAAAATTTGTCCTCAGATCATCCTGACTCCAGGCTCAGTGCACTCACTGCACCATCTGGCTGCCAAAATGGCTGTACCCAGGTCTCTCAAGTATACATCAATTATACTTATTTTAAAAATCATGTCCTAGTTGTAAACATGCTTCTTATGACCCCTTTCCTTCTCAACCCCTTCTCTTTTGATGAGCCAGTGTCATATGGTCTTTTAGATCACTGGGCCTTAAGATATGTCTCTCATAGGGTGAAGGTGATAAGCTGAGACACTATTGTAAGGAGACTCAGTGGCTGCTATGAAGATCATGTCCTCTACCTTTTCACCAGTTCTGGAATCTATCCTCCTCTCTGAGACAACTTTCTTGGCCTTTTTTTGTAGATGAAAGGGTGAGATGTGTGATAAAGGAGTGAAGGAGAACACTGCTGTTGTGATTGGGGAACACAAATCTTTGCTATTCTGTCATTTTTCTACCTCACTCTCAACCTTTTTGGCTGCTGTTTCTTCCTGTATTATATTGAATAGTTGTAACTAGCACTATACTTCTGGTCTTCCTCATCTTCAGTCCTGCATCCCAGGTTCAATGCTTTTCCTTAGATACTCTCTCAAGTCTGCAGAGTGGTCATATTCATGGGCCTCAGTCTATACCAGGCATGGGTTTTCCCCTGATATGTATGTTGCTAATTGGTTAGCTACAAAAGTTAATGCCTAAAATTTCATCAGGCATACGGGATACAAGACCTTTTAACTGGTGTGACAACAGCCTATCGGAGAGTCAGGGAAGCTGGGGTGGGAGAGCCAGGTGCGATGGGCTGGTGAGTTGGCCTTAAGTTATTATTTTTTTTTCTTTTAGAATTACACCCTGGTTTAGTCTTTCAGTTATTCTCTTGTCATTGCTGAGTTTGCTGTGTTTTGGGTACTCTTATTCATTTGATGTGGAGATGCGAGAGTTACCCTTAAGTTACCACTCATTTTACCATCTTCTCAGAACTCCCCCTCTTCCCCACAGATATCTCTCACACTGCTTTTGTTTAATGTCTATACGAGGACAATCTGCCTTTTCAATCTGAATGTGAGACTTTACATTTATCTCTATTAAATTTCATCTTGTTTATTTTCCCAGGCTGATGGAATCTTTCTGAATTCGGATTCTGACATCTAATATATTAACTCTGAGCTTTGTGTCATCTGAAAAATTGATAAGACTCCTTTCTTCTGTGTCTTCATCCAAGATAAAAATGTTGAACAGAACAGGATGTGTTCACAAACCATTTAAAAATATCCTATTGTAGAATTTTGTTGGAGTGCTGTAGCAAGTTAACAGGGCTATAGATTTCTACCCTTTAGCCCTCTTGAAAATTGGGACAAAATTTGCCTGTCTCCAGTCATCTGTCACCTCTCCTGTTCACCATGATTTCTCAAAGATTACTGTTCTTTGATCACATCTGTAAGTTCTTCCACTAACTTGAAATGTAATTCATCTGGGTGTGTTTTCTTACTATCTACTCATCTATCTTTGACTTGGATTCCCTCTTACCTGTGTTTGTTCTACCCTTTCCAGTTTGAAGATTATTTTCTGTGATGGAGAAGACAGAGCCAAAATAGAAGCCGAGAAGGCCTGTTTTCTTTCTGTCATCTTTTACCATTACACCATCTGCCCAGAGAAGAAGCCCTATCAATTTTCTTGTTTCCCTTGCATTGAATATAACCCTTTAAAGGACTTTTTTGGTTTGCTTTGTTTTTAAAACTTTTTTTTGAACAGGAGAGGAGATAGGGAGAGCAAACCTCAGCTCATTCTGGATTTTTGCCTTGGTATGAACCAATTTTAATATATTTTTCTGTGGTTATGTGTTCTTTTTCCATCCCACTCCATTTTATTTGTCAGTTCACCTGACATTTAAAAAATACTTATTGCATGCTAAGCACCGTGTTCAGAGTGGGAGGTAGAAAGATAGGTATGACCCAATCCCTATTCTCAAGGAGATTATAGTCTAATATGGGGAAAGATATATTTAGAAATAAGTATAATATAAGGAGGAATGTGAGAAGGGCAAGAGGCTATGACAACTTTAAGAAAGGAGAGATTACTTTTAGTAGGGGATTAGGGATATAAATGGTAAAGGAGGACATCAAGGAGTGGATGGCACCTGAATTAGGCCTTAGAAGAAGGGAGGGATGGACAGTAAGAGGTAAGGGAATGGGAGATGGGATTCTGAGAATGCTAGAGATTGTGAACAAAGACATAGAAATGGAAGAAAGCAGAACTAAAATAGTAGCAGAATAGAGTAGTCATAGAATAGTCTGGTTTGGTTGTAATATAGAATATGTTCACCGGCCCTGGAGTCATGAGGACTTGAGTTCAAATCCGGCCTCAGACACTTAACACTTACTAGCTGTGTGACCCTGGGCAAGTCACTTAACCCCAATTGCCTTACTAAAAAAAAAATCTATATCTATATCTATATCTATATCTATATCTATATCTATATCTATATCTATATCTATATCTATATCTATATCTATATCTATATCTATATCTATATCTATATCTATATCTATATCTATATCTATATCTATATAACATGTTGAATGATATAAAAAGCTGAGTTAATTATAGTCTACTTGTACAACTCCATTGGATTTTTTTTAGATCCCTCTTTCTTATTTATCCTCTCTGCGACTGGTGTATTATCGGGACTTCATTTTTTTAGGACCTCCTTTCCACTTGAGCCATCTTCTCTTTGTAAGTCTCTTCCTTGGGATCATACCAATCCTTTCTCTAAAATATTTGAACTATGTTTTTACCATTTACAAACTATCAAAATCGAATTAGGTAGCATAGTTGAGCACATTGAATAAGACAGATAGGATCCAAATAGATCATGACAGAGGTTGAAACATTGAGTCAAGTAAAATGAAATTCAATAGGGATAAGCATAAAAAAAAATCTTGTACTTTGGTTAAAAAAAATACTTTATAATTACAAATTAGAGCAGACCTTGCTAGATGGCAATTCATTTGAAAAGACCTGAGACTTTGGGTGTACTGCAAGCTCAGTGTGAGCCATTAGTGTGATGTGGCAGCCATAAAAACTAGTGTGATCTCATACTGTGTTGGGACAACCAGAGTGACCAGGCTTAGGGAGACAATTGTCTTGCTGTGCTCTGTCTTGATCGGAAAACATCTGGAATAATGTGTTTAGTCCTTTGTACCATATTTTAGAAAGATTGGTGATAAGCTGAAGGATCTCCAGAAAAGAGCAATTAGGATGGTGAAAGGCCTTAAGATCATGCCCTATCAGAACTGGTTGAAAGCACTGGAGAGTGGAAGACTCAGAAGAGACACAGTAGCTGTCTTCAACTATCTGAAGGGTTGTCTTGTGAAAAAGGTGTTAGATTTGTTTTGTTTGAATCCACTGGGCAGAACCAGAAGCAAGGGGTGGAAATTGCAAAGAAGCAAATTTAGGCAAAAACAAACAAACAAATTTCCTAACAATTAGAGCTGTCCAAAAGAGGAATGGACTGCCTCAGGAGGTAATGGTTCATCATCCCCTTCTTCACCCCCATGGGGCTTCTTTAAGTAAAGATTAGATGTTCTCTCATTAGTCTTATTGAAGAGGAGATGCTTCTCCTGGCAGAGTTGGGCAAGATAGCTCTTCCAACCCTGAGATCCTGTGATGTGTGTCTGGTCACAGCCCGGATTTCCTTCCTTTGGACAGGTATGTATAATAATAATGCTAATGATAATAACTGTCATTTTGGTAACACTTTACAATCTGCAAAGTGCTTTATAGATCTCATTTATATGTAAATACCAGGTGAGGCAGACAAAAGGAAGATGGATGCTCCCCAAAGGAGCACACAATGTCCTCCAGTATGATGGAAGAAATTGGGTGCAGAGTCCAATTCAAGGAAGGACTCTCTCTGGATGGTGAGGTACTTCAAGAGAATCCTATTTACAGGTGATGAGGTACTATTCACCAAGTCCCAAGCAATTACAGAGCAACCAAGCTATGACAGAGTAACCTCTAAGAGGAATCTGGCACATTCATCCACAAAAGAGAGATGAAATGGACCACAAAAGAAAAATCAAAGCCCTTTAGGGTATACATAGGTAGTCTAATAGTTGTATATGTGGGACAGTTAGCACAGGTATAAAATGAGTGGGGTTCAGAGTTGAAAAGGATGAGAATGGGCTGGATTGCTTTTGAAAAATTGTAATAGTTTTTGATAGACCCCAATTTTGTCAAGAAGGCAAAGGAGGGATGATAGGTAGATAGCCAATACTCCACTGGTTGGAGTTATTCTTCTTTCCTTCTTTCTTTCTTTCTTTCTTTCTTTCTTTCTTTCTTTCTTTCTTTCTTTCTTTCTTTCTTTCTTTCTTTCTTTCTTTCTTCTCTCTCTCTCTCTCTCTCTCTCTCTCTCTCTCTCTCTCTCTCTCTCTCTCTCTTTCTTTCTTTTGCAGGCCAATGAGGGTTAAGTGACTTGCCCAGGGTCACACAGCTAGTAAGTGTTAAGTGTCTGAGGCTGGATTTGAACTCAGGCACTCTTGAATCCAGGGCTGGTGCTTTATCCACTGAGCCACCTAGCTGCCCCTTGTCCTTCTTTCTCAAAGAAGACATCGGGGTGATGTCATGACTTGCACTGAATTGGATTTTTAAGTGAGGAAGGGCTGTGCAAGGTCACCAACCCCACTCTTTCCTCCAGGGCTATCTGGATCCAGTGGCAAAATATAGATCAGGATGACTGGAGATGGCCCTGGATGTTTAAGACAATTGGAGTTATAAGTGATTTGCCCAAGGTCACACAGCTAGTGAGTATCCAAAGTGAGATTTGAACTCAGGTCCTCCAAACTTCAGGGCCAGTGCTCTATCTACTGAGCCACCTAGCTGACCCTGCTCTACTGGTACTCTTCACAATGTAGGTAGAAAGCCAAGAGGGCCTTCATCATGTTGAGTGGACTTTCTGTGGTGAATTTTTGGAAGGACTTGGATAAGAGTCACACAGGATGGGCAAATATGGATGGGCCAAAATCTGCACCATTGGAGGCAGCCCTCAAATTGATGAAATCATGGATCCATTGGAATATTTGAACAAATGTTCCCTGCAAGAGGCACACTACCTCATTTGATTCTCAGAGCAACTGTGCTAGTTAGGGAGTTCAAGAATTATCATCCTTATTTTATGGATAAGGAAACCAAGGCTCAGAAAGTTTAAGTGATTTGTTTTATGATTTACAATTGGTAAATGGTAGAATCGAGATTTGAACCAGGTTCTTTTTTTTTTTTTTTTTAGTGAGGCAATTGGGGTTAAGTGACTTGCCCGGGGTCACACAGCTAGTAAGTGTTAAGTGTCTGAGGCTGGATTTGAACTCAGGTACTTCTGACTCCACTGTGCCACCTAGCTGCCCCAGAACCAGGTTCTTAATTTCACATTCAGTGAGCTTTTCACTGTACCATAGCTGCTTCTCTACATGACATGATTCCAAACCTCCTGTCATTTTGGCTTTTACATTGGAAGAATACTTAAAATTCACTGTATGAAGAGTTTCAATTAGAGTAAGAAATTAAAATAGTACCTGTGACCTCTAAATCCTTTAGTTTCTTACCCAGGACTTCAAAATTGCAAGAGATACATATTTCAAGTTTCTTCTGTGGCATCATTTGTTTCCATATATACACACACACATACACACACATGCACACACACATACACACACACACATACACACACATATACACATACACATATATATTTTTTTTGGGGGGGAGGGAATTGAATTGTAATGACTTCTTTCTTTTCCTTTCTGTCCCCACATTTTTTTTTTTGGTGGGGCAATAAGGGTTAAGTGACTTGCCCAGGGTCACACAGCTAGTATCAAGTGTCTGAGGTCACATTTGAACTCAGGTCCTCCTGAATCCACTATGCCATGGAGCTGCCCTTACTGTAGTATATTTATTTTTGAGAAATTTTTATGAAGAAAGTTAAAAATGAAATTCTTTGGCATGTAAAAGGATTACTTTTTAGTTGTTTGGAAAACTCATCAATTCTTTAGATAGTTGCATTTTTAGTGTATTTGAAATTATGATTATCTTTTATTTTGCAAAACCAGCTGCATCTCTGGAACTTCCAACCTGCTGTTCCTTTTAAAACATACTTTTTGACAACTCTTGACAATACTTATATTAGCCAACAATTTTTCTCTTTCTCATCCTTTTTTATAATACTGTTCCCCCCCCCCCCCCATCATTTCTGGCTATTCCCAGTTGAAAATGTTAAGGCTGTGTATTCACTTTCCAGGCCCACATATGATGCCAACAAATCTATTCATTCCCTAGCTTTGTCTGTGGTCAAAAATCATGTGAATAGTAACAATAAATCCTGATCATACTTACATGGTTATTGTGAAGATGTGACCTCGAAGCTGAAATTACTTTAAGATTATATGGAAAGATGAAGTTCTGTTAAAATTTAGAATTCCTTTTACTCTACCTGGAGAGGCAAAATAAATGGTCTTTGATAAGGGCTCCCTATATATACTTTAAGGGAATTAGCATTGAGAGGTAGAGATTGGGGGTGGACAAAATATTGACTCAGATTCTTATTTCAGACACTGTAGGTTCTTATCCTAATGAAGTTTATGTTTGCTGGGTCATCAAATCTGATTTAACTTCTAAAAGTCCATCTGGATCAAAAACTTTCAGACAAAAGTTAAAATTGCATCTTTCTAAGATGCCAGCAGAAATACCAGGCACTTGATAGGTTGAACAATTAGGTTTTCTCCTACTTGATAGTTTTTCATTGTCATTTTATCCCCGAGGGGCCTGTGAGGGGCTCGCTGTACAGAAGGCAATCTCTTCAGGAGATCAAATTGGGACTGTTTATGACAAGGAGTAGGGGGAGGGGACGGAGACAGAGGAGAGCTTTCCTGTTTTCTCCAAATGGCCTGTCTCAGCCGTGTCCATTTAACATAGTTTGGTATCATGGTTACATTGAATGGGGAACCTGAGTCACTTTGGAAAAGACAGGTAGAAGGTTACTTTTTTTTTTCCAATTCTATGAACAAGTGGAATTAATACCACATTTTCCCTTTTGCCTCTCATTTAATTGAGTTTCTTTTCTTGCTGACTTTTTTTTTTTTCATGTATATGTCTGCTGATGAGGTTTCTTTAAAAAAGGATTGGGCTAGGTTTAGAGATACAGGAAATGGAAAAACTGGTTTGAGAAGCTTGTAGAGTCTGAGAAGTTCATACTGCCTTGTCAATACCCCAGGGATTTGAAAGGCATGAAACAGTAAATCTAAAGGATATTTTTGAGACACTTCTGAAATTTGAGGGAAAGCAGTGGGCAATTGGTTCCCAATCTCAATTCCTGCATCTCAGTCACCTTTGATTTATTTCTTGCTCATTTTGCTACTTCGTGAGGACCATTATATCTTCTTGTGTCTTTCTGCAGGTCCCTAGAATGGGCAGAGTGACTGATCACAGGCTCCTATGTTTATAGATTCACTACAAGAAGGTAATCATTTCATGGAACGTTGGTGTGGTAGAAAGGGTACCGTGTTTAGAACCAGAAGACTTGAAGTTGAATGTCAGTTTTGTACCTTTTTTTCTTGAGCTCAGGTACTATCTCACTTCTGTATTTGTATCCCTGGCATCGACCATAGTTCTTGGAAAATAGGAGGCGCTGAAATGATTTGAATGTAAAAGTCACTTAATATTCCTGTGCCTGAGTTTCCTCATCTTTTAAGTGAGGGGATAAGAGTCAACTAAGTGGCTTAGTGGATAGAGTGCTGGGCCTGGAGCTAGGAAGATCTGAGTTTAAATCCAGCCTCAGATATTGAGTAGCTATGTGACCCTGGCCAAGTCACTTAACCTCTGTTTGCCTTAATCCACTGGAGAAGCAAATGGCAAACCATTACAGTATTTTTGTCAACAAAACTCCATGAATAGTTTGCTCCACGGGGTCCCAAAGATTAGGATATCACTAAATGATTGAACAGCAACAAAGTGAGGGGGTGGGTTGTTCTTTAAGGTCAGTTTTATTACCATCTATGATCCCATGAATGAGTTCATTTTACAGATGAAGAAACCAAGGCTCAAACAGGTTAAGTGATGGTGTGGTTGAAATTTGCATTGTCTTGTCTTCTCTCTTCGGCTTTAAGCCGACTTAATATAAGCCATATATTAATATCACTTAAGAATACTTTGAGAAAAACCTTGTTCCGTTCTTATTGTGCTCATCACTTTACCAGTCAATTTTGGAAGGCTTCAGAGAAATGCAAAAAAGAGTAGATGAGATGCCAGGTCTGGGTCTAAATAGAAAGCATTGGTGACTTCACTATAGGTGGTGTAATTTCTTTCTTTCTCTGAAAATGCTGATGTGTTCTCAATATTCATATTCCTACAATATCTCAAAAGCAGGTCTTTTAAAGGCATATTAGAAAACTGGTAAACAAAAGAAGGAAAATGCAGAGTTCAAGCTGCCACTGCTTCTTTAGTAATCCTTTTGTCTCTAGGTATTGCAGTTCATATGGTATGTATAATCACTCATTGTTCTGTGACCCCAGCAATTGCTAGGCTCGACATAATGAACTGAGTGCCAGCCTCAACTCCCTTTTCTTGCCTTTGAAGATTTAATTTAGACTTTTAATCTTTTTTTTTTTTAAAGAAAAAGCACACCACCACTTACTATCTCTCTATATACATATATAGGCTTATATATAATACACATTTGATTTTTTTTTTTGAATGACATTTTTCTAAAAATTCTTCCAATGATTTTAACATGTAGCAGCTTTGGCTGCAAATATCTGAACTGCTTGATATCTTCTCTTTCTGATTTGGAGATTTTGAGACTGTGTTGGATTCTCAGTAAGTGTATTTGCATGTCAAAGGAACCATTTGCTTTCATTGGGACTTTTTGTTGTTGTTGTTGTTAAGAGTACTCAGTTTGAGAAGGCAACATATCTGAATATGCACAAGGCCCAGCTAAGATATTCATTCCAAGAGGACCTTGTCTCAAATTATTTTCCCTTGGATAGATTCCAGCTTTCCTTTAAAGGAACCAGGTGGTCAGTATATTCTATGAAATGCTGCTTTACCAAGTTATCAATAAATAAGCACACCTGGGAGAAAACAATCAAGGTGGCATGTTCTTGTGGATTTTCATAGGAGAATGCCTTCACCCCCAGTGGTGTAACATAGCTTTTAGCAACAGAACATGTTTACCATCTAAAGGTTAGGTGATCCAGGGCTGGGTGGAGAAAAGGTCAGAGTTTTCTTCTGTAGTTTTCTCCTGTACATATTCTTATATATTTTTCATTTTATGATTACTTCTGACCTCTGTTCCTCCAAACTATAAATTATATAAGCAAAACACACTTGGAAATGGTGAGGCTTCTTTGGCAATGGCATAAAAATAATTGAACTGCTTTAGATTTGGGTGACTTTTTCCCCCTTAATGATCATAAAGGGAGAATAAAAGGAAGGAGATGAAGAAAGAGGCTCTTCTTCCTAGTGAATAGATACAGGGAAGATACTCCCTTCAGCAATGCAAATCAGCTACTGTTTTGCAACTTAACAGGCTTGGAGGATTACCCTGGAGCTTTTTGAAATTTAGTAACTTACATACGCTAATATATTTCATATGTGGCAGAGGCAGGGACTTAGCTTGTTCTTACTCTAAGGCTGGCTCTCTATCCCTCTTGCCATGTTGATTTTCCAATTTAAATTTATAATGAATAAATGGAATTAACAACAACAAAAAAAGGTACTAAGTTCATATTACTTACCAATCACCATGCTAAGTACTGGAGATACAGAAACAAACAACAGAAAAAGCAAGAACAGCCTCTGATCTCAAGGGGCTTAGGTTCTAACAGAGTAGACAACACACATGGGGAGGAGGGGTGGTCAGGAAGGGCTACTTTACACAAAATTAGGGGGTTAGTAAGTCCATAAAGGAGTAGGTTGACACACTGCATCCAAGAACAATCACAGGATTGATTTGATCATAGATTATGGTTCCAGAATAGGATGGGGATTGGGAA
Source organism: Dromiciops gliroides (assembly GCF_019393635.1). NCBI lineage: Eukaryota > Metazoa > Chordata > Mammalia > Microbiotheria > Microbiotheriidae > Dromiciops > Dromiciops gliroides. Next base: position 193,688,099 of record NC_057861.1, read on the forward strand.
TGAAAGGGGATATGACTAGAAGATGTGGTGGGAGGCGATTGGAGAGGAAGAAATGAAGTGAAGCTTCATGGCTGAGGTTGTCCTGAAATAGTAATCCCAAGAGGCAATCATCAATCAGAAGAGTGGGGTGCCAGGGCAGCAGTTCCTCTAACGAAGTCATGGTCTCTTGTGTGTGTGTGTGTGTGTATAATAATAAATTATATTTATGAAAGAAAAGTGTTGATAAAAACCTTTCCTCTATTAGGGATGCTCTAAAATTATTTCATAGCTGGAGTTTCTAGCAAATTTCCTCAAGGTATAAATCTAAGATAGACAATGCAAGTATTGAACAAACTGTAAATAATCTTCTAGTACATGTCTCACTGTATATGGAAAATGATTCAGAGTATACATTTCAACTCTCACAATGTAGGCATAGGTTTGAAAACTGGAATGCTTTTGATAGTTATAGACACATATCATATGATTAATGGAAAGGATAGTAAATCAATTCAAAGTCAGCTTGCTGATCAGTTTCCAAATAATTCCACTTTGCCTTCTCTTTCCCCCACCCCCATCTTCCATTCTCAAGGCAGCTAGGTGGCATAGTAGATAGAGTGCTGTGTCTGGAGTCAAGAAGACCTGAGTTAAAATCTGATCACAGACACTACCTGTGTGATCATGGGCAAGTCATTAACCTCTATGTGCTTAAGTTCTTCAACTATAAAAGGAGGACAATAATAGCACCTACCTCCCAGGGTTGTTGTGAAGATCAAATGAGATATTATTTATAAAGTGCTTAGCACAGTGCCTAGCACACAGTAGGCACTTAATAAATGCTTATTTCCTTCCACTCTTTCAGTGTTTGAAAGTTAGTGATTTTTGATGACTTGCATATTGTCTCCCCACTAGATTATGTGCTCTTTGAGAGCAGGGACTGTCTTTTGCCTTTCTTTGTATTTCCATGGCTTAGAACAGTGTCTGCCACATAGTAGACACAGCCTTTGTCTGCCTTACTTTTATCATCTGTGGAATGAGGACAATAGTAACATCTATCTCTTATGGTTGTTGTGAGGATCAGATAAGATAATATATTTTTTTTTTTAGTGAGGCAATTGGGGTTAAGTGACTTGCCCAGGGTCACATAGCTAGTAAGTGTTAAGTGTCTGAGGCCGGATTTGAACTCAGGTACTCCTGACTCCAGGGCCGGTGCTCTATCCACTGCACCATCTAGCTGCCCCAAGATAATATTTGTAAAGCACTTAGCACAGTGCCTGGCACTTAGAAGGCACTTTATAAATGCCAGCTGCTCCTCCTCCCACCACCACTATTACTAAATGTTTATTGGATGACTTCCTGAAAAAAAGTTTCAATTAGAATAGAAGTGACCTGATTCTATGGTACATATCTTGTAAGCCAAAACAGATTTTATTTATAGCAAACAGAACAAAGCAAGATTTTCATCATGATGTTTATGGGAAATCCTTCAAAAGAGAGTATCAATGTGTTTCAGCCAGTGGTTAGGTCAGAATAAAGCCCTTCATCATTGGTCCACAAGAAGTTCTAAGGATTATAGTTTGGGAGTCATTTTTAGTTACAAAATCTAAGAGATAGTACCTCAGGCAGCAAAAAAGGAGACATTTCTTGAGGTTATTGGGAATATTAATGAACAACAGCTTAATACTTTTGAGTATTTAGGAGGACAATTATCATTTTTGTAATCACAATGAACTCTGTGATAATCCACCCCAGTAGATTAACTCACAGATAGTGCAAGGCCAACTTCTCTTTGGATGCTTTCAGATGAACAACTCTAAATTCTAAGTTACTCTAAAAAGTCCATGCCATTAAAAATACCCCACACATATAACTGAGGAAGGAAAAAATAGAGAGGTAAAAATCGTAAATAAAACCATATATACTACATTTTCCAAATATATATATATTATATATATATAAATATAGATAGTATATATAATATATATTATATAATATATAAAAATATATATATTATATATAATATAAAAATATATAATACATAATATATATAAATATATAATATATATAATATATATATATAATTACGTTTGTATAGACAACTCAAATGCTATAAATTGTACAGAAGGTACAAATCTTAATGTTAGAAGAATTTCTTCAGTGGAGGCCCCCTACTCTGATGACATAAATACAGTTTGGTGGTATTATCCATTGCTTTTGCACATCGACATTAATGTCCTCTGACCAGAAGGGAGAAATGATGGTGGTGGTGGTGAAGTTGTGGTTGATCATGATGACGATCGTAGCATTTATATAGCACCTACTACGTTCCACATTCATTGCTATGTGTTTTACAAATATTATCTAATTTTATTCTCACAACAACCCTGGGAAATTGGTGCTGTTATTTTCCCCATTAGCAAATAACATGCAATACACAGGAAACTGAGACAAAATAGAGGTTAAGTGACTTGCCCAGCTTCACAAAGCTAATAAGTGTCCAAGGCTAGATTCCACCTTAGATCTTTCTGACTCCAGGTCCAGCACTCTACCCATTGTGCCCCCTAGCTGCCAATATCAAATTATGATTACTATTAATTATGATTACTAATTATGATAAATTATGATTACTATTAATACTAATACCTGATAATTTTTGGGCAAAGCTATTGTGTAATAAAATAAGAGAACCCTTATTAGAAAAAAAAATAATGTGGGCTGGGAACAATCTGAAGTGCTGAATAGGGAGAGCTCAGGTCCAGCAAAGCAGATTTTTCTGAGTTTTTCCTTAGGAAAATGCCCCATAATTAACCATCCAAGGTTAGAAGGTTTCCATCTAGATTTCAAAGAGAGTGTTCTTGCTCTATTTCTTTGATTGTCCTTATCAAATTTATCCCATCCTTTTAGCTGAAACTGGTAGCAAGGATAAAGATTATAAAGGGGTGTCAGTTTAGAGATAATTTTTATTTCTGTAGAGACCAGTGGTTTGTGTAGAACCTTCTCCCCTCAAATCAGTGACTTTCAGCCGTGGTAGATTCTGGTTACAACCAACTTTCCTGGATTTGAACCACTAATACCCATGTGAATTGTCCTGAATCCTATTAAGTATCCCGCTTGTCTATCTCCCAAGAAATCATACAACTTATTTCTCAGTGCTTTGTTATTAGTACTTGGAAGGCTTGGGTAGGTAGAGGGGGGTGTATAAAGGGATTGGACCTTTCATTCTTCCCTCTTCTTTACTCATAGGCCCTATTTAGAGTTGCAAAATGTATTTTCTGCTTCTCACTGGCAATTAAGTGTTAGCAGTTGCTTTTGACTATTTATTTAATGAGGTTGAGAGTGCTGATCAGTAAGTAAAAGGATGACTTGTATCCCACTCTTGAACACAATCAACGATTCTGAATAGGAGGAATTATTGATAGGAAAGCCACTCATCTTTCTCTTTCTCTGTCAGTGTCAGTAATGAAAACACACAAAGCTTGCCCTTTTGTAATGTAAACAGAAAATTATGCCTCCAACACAAACCCAAGCCATTAAAAAGGCAGCTTTTATTCCCTATCATAATGTTCAGGAACATAAGGCACCAGCACTGATGTGACTCCACAGCTGTTGCCAGGGGAAAGGAAGAATGTAGCCTGCCACATCTGGGGTGACATCTTTGAAGAGGCACTTAATCTGCAGTGCTGAACTATGCTAAGCCTCTTTGCCGTTCTTTACCCAGTTCTCAAGCTAATGCTACTCCTGGAGAGGGATACTGATTTCAAGTCAATGGGTGAGATGAAAGAACAATTAAGGACAGTGATACTTGGATGCATTGTGGAAAATATAAAGGCAGGACAAAAGCATAATTCCTTGATCAATCCAGCAGAAGATTTTCTTTGCCACCCTTTATAGTTGTAGGATCTTTGCTTTTTAAAATAAAATAACAGGAGTCTGTAATCACTCTGAGTACTTGGTTGTATGTACATTTGGGACTAGAAAGGACATTCAAAATGATGCAGAGGGGCAGCTAGGTGGCACAGTGGATAGAGTGCCGGCCCTGGATTCAGGAGTACCTGAGTTCAAATCCGGCCTCAGACACTTAACACTTACTAGCTGTGTGACCCTGGGCAAGTCACTTAATCCCAATTGCCTCACTAAAAAAAAAAAATGATGCAGAATACAAAGTGTCAGTTGGACTTAAACTGGTGCTGCTATTGCACCAGAACTAGTCCTTTTTAGCAGCTTTGCCTCCAACATGTATATAAGAAACTAAATGAGACATCAGACAGAAGAATGAAAAAGATAGATTGAAAAATATCTATTAAAGGGTTGTTGGTAAATAGGAATCTCACAAAGCCAATTGGATAAGTCTTTGGACCAAAATTGCCTGAAAGACTTGAAAATATTCCATTTGTTCCATCTCCCTGCTCCAGAATGCCCAGCATCTCAACAGCTCACAGTATACTTATTAATTTTTGCAAAAGCCAGAGCAATAGATCTGCTTACAAAATGTTCCTGTGCCTCTACTTAAATGTTTACAAACAAAGTGACAGTGACTGGTCAGTCTCCAGCACTAACATTGCTATAAGGCCTCATTTTCATGGCTCATGTATGTTGTACAAAATGTCATCCTGTCATAGTAATGACAACAAGCATTTCTATGGAGTTTTAAGTTTTGCAAAGTACTTTACAAATAATATCTCTTTTTATCTTTACAAAAACTCTAGGAAGTAGATGCTTAGGCAGGCAGAGGTTAAGAGATTTATCCATGATTACATTGTTACTAAGTGTTTAGGTCTAGTCTTTCCAACGCTAGGTCCACCACTTTGTCCACTGAACCACTTCACTAACTGGTGTCAAGCCAAGAGTTTGTAGTCAACTTATTGGTCTTTTTTTAGGGGGGGATGTGGAGATGTCCCTGAAAACATGGCTTGACCGTATCCAAAAGAATTGGCTTTCAGGTAGAGAAGGAAACAATCTTTAATTTACAAACACTTTCATTTTCCTTGGCAAATATCCTTAAGCATGATAAATGTTTTGCTCTGGATTGAAAATAGACTTGGCCAAAAATGAGTTTCTGGTACTTTTCCCATAGTGCAGAAATATGCTTTGATGGTGAAGGTGCCATTAGTGTCAGCATTATGTTAATCATGAAACTTGATTGGATATCAGGCCATAGGAGTTAAAGGAAATTTATTAAGTGCACTATGAAGTTGTTTCCCCACTTTGTGAACACAACATTATTTTTTTTCCCCTGAAAGCAGGAATTTTCAGAAAATATGCTCCTAATTCAGACTAATTATTTTGCCTATTTAAATGGGTAAGGCATGGAAAAGTATTTTTATTTTAGAAAATAAAGCACGCAGGAGGCAGCTAGGTGGCACAGTGGATAACGCACTGGCCCTGGATTGAGGAGGACCTGAGTTCAAATTAGATCTCAGACACTTGGCACTTGCTGCCTCTGTGACCTTGGGCAAGTCACTTAGCCCTCATTCCTCTGAAAAAAACAAAAACAAAAACAACCCAAAAAAGAAAATAAAGCACACAATGCCTAATGGCACTAAAACTTAAGACTGCTCATGAACTACAAAGGTTTTGAAGAACGTGGTTTCTATATGATTCTGTGCCATACACTTGCTTTATGAGGTAAAAAATATATGAATGGAAGTCATAAAAGTGAGAAAAAATATATTATTGTGGCTCTATGGCCATGAACAGAAACATTAAGCTGGCTAGAGTTCTGTATTGTTGGTGGACCCTCAGCAGGATTCTGAGTGTGGCTCTCATCCAAAAGTGATACTTCTAATTATACATTTATTATAATTCAATTAAAATTTCAATTCAAGAAACATTTATTAAGTAGGACATTTATGTAGAGAGCACTTTAAGTGCTGAGACCGTCTATTTTTTTTTTTTTTAGTGAGGCAATTGGGGGTTAAGTGACTTGCCCAGGGTCACACAGCTAGTAAGTATTAAGTGTCTGAGGCCAGATTTGAACTCAGGTACTCCTGACTCCAGGGCTGGTGCTCTATCGACTGTGCCACCTAGGTGCCCCTTGTCTACTTTTCTTATAAGAGATATCTGGGCAAATAGGGGAGGGAACAGAATGTGTGTCCAGGAAGCAGCTGATTTCTTTTAACCTTTTCAAAATTAATATTGCTATTTTTATTGATGACTTTTGTTTTTACATTGCCTAAATTTCTCTCAGTGTCTCTCCCTCTCCCTTCTAGAGAATCATGTCATATAAAAATATTTTTAAAGAAGAAAAAGAAAAGAGCAAGATGTAAAAATTTAACAAAATCAATCAATGTATTGAAAAACTGAAAATATTATATATGTATGTATGTATGTACATATTCTATACCAGTGGGCCTTCGATTTCTACAAAGGAATTGTCTGAGGTGTAGTTCTTCTTTGGAGCCATGCTTATTAATTATGATAATGATGATGTTAATAATAATAATAGACAAGTTTTATATAGTACTTACCATGTGCCAGGTACTGTGTTAAGTTCCTTACATGTATTACCATATTTAATCCTCACCTCACAACAGCCCTAGGAGTTAATTATGTCAATGTGTTAATTATGAGCTTTGTTTTATGCATGAAGAAACTAAGGCAAACAGATTAAATGACTTGGCCATTGTTATCTAGCTAGTAAGTTTCTGAGACAGGATTTGAACTCAACTCTTCCTGCTGCAGGTTTGTCATATCCACCAAATGACCTAGTTCTTGGTAACTCTGCAGCATTCATTTTTTGTTATTTTGTGGTTGTTTTTTTAATATATTTACATTGTGTAAATTGTTTTCTTATTTCATTCTGCGTGCTTCACCATATTAACCATATTCATTGTTTCTTATGGTTTAGCATTATTCTACTACACTCATGCACCATGATTTGTTTAGTCATTTCTCAGTTGATAGGCATCTATTTTGTCTCCAAGTTTTTGTTACCACAAAAAGTACTGCAATAAATATTTTAATATATAGGGAAATTCTTCTTATTAATAATTTTCTTGGGGTATAAACCTAGTGATATAATTTCTGGGTCAAAGGGCATAGACATTTTAATAACTTTATTTGACTAATTAAAAATATCTATAGAAAATGGTTGTATTGATTCATAGCTCTACCAACAATGCACTCTTGTGTTTGTCTTCCCACAACCTCTTCAACATTGACTATTCTAATCTTTTGTCATTACCAGTTTTCTGGGTATGAGATTAAAAATCAAGGTTGTTTCGATTTGCATTTCTGTTATTACAAGTGATTTGGAGCATTTTTTCATATAATTATTAATATTTTTCATACACATATAATCTCTCTGTATATATCTGCTTCTATGTGTTGGATATCTGAAAAATTTGGTAAAAAGTAACCCCCCCATTCCACTGATTTCCTTCTTATCATACATGAATTAATCTTACTTTTGCAGAAGTTTTTAGTTTCATTGTGACGTTGTTGTAAACAAAATTATCTGCCTTGTCTTTTGTGAATGCCTCTATCCCTTGTTTAGTTAAGACCATATCTCCTACCCACAGCTGTAGAGGATATATTATCTTCTCTTCTAATTTTTTGATATGTTTTTTAACATTAAGGTCATGTATCCCTTTTGAATTTATTGTGGAATATGGCATAAAATGTTCATCTAAGCCTAATTTCTGCCAGACTGCTTTCTGGTTTTCCCAGGAGTTTTAAATTAAATGGGGGGTTCTTTCCTAAGTAATTTGTTTTCCAGTTTATAGAACATTAGATTTTTGGGTTCCATTGGTTTTGATCATCTAGTCTATTCAAATGATCTACTTCTTTATTTTTCAGATCCATACTAAAGGGCTTTGAAATGTCTAGAGTACCACTCCCCTTTTGTTCCTACTGGTTTTTATTATTTTCCTTTATATTCTAGGTAATTTGTTTCTACAAATGAATTTTGTTCTTATTTTATCAAGTTATGTAAATTGTCCCTTTGATAATTTAATTGATACAGCATTAAAAGTGTAAATTAATTTTGGTAGCATTGTCATTTTTATTCTAATGGCATGGCATAGCCATGAACACTGAATGCTCCTGTAACTATTTCAGTCCTTTATTTCTTTCAACTTTCTTGATGTTGTCTCAATTAGTATCTTTGCTGATATCTTAGCATTTTCTAAGTAAAATATCATGTCAGCAAATAAGGATAGTTTTATTTCCTCTTCACCCTGTCTTTGTACCTTTAATTTATTTTTCTTCTCTTATTATTATTGCTAGCAGTTCTAGAATTATATCAAGCAATATTGGGGGTAATGGGTATCCTTTATTTGTCCCTGTATTTATTAGGAAAACTTCTAGTGTATCTCCATTGCATATGAGGCTTTTTGGTCTTTTACAATATTAAAAAAGGTTCTAATATCTCTATGCTTCACAGGCTTCCACCACATAAATGCAGTATTGTATCTTGACAAAAGCTTTCCCCAATCTATTGAGATAATCATGTGGTTTTAATTGTTTTTGTTTTTCACATGATTAATTTTATTGGCTGTTTCTAATGTTGAATCATTCTTATATTCCTGATATAAATCAATTTTGCTCATGATGAATAATTCCTGGATGAATTATTATAGTCTCTTTGACAGGATTTGATTTAATTTTTTTTGAATTGATAGTCATTAAATGAATTGATTGTAGCATCAATGAACCTGGGGGAGAGACAGAAAGCAGCCTATTCCAGGCAAGTCAAATCACCTCTACCATCTTTATAATCATGTGCCTTTAGACTGTGAAGGAAACAGCATAGGACACTAAACCTAAAATTCTTGGGGATAATAGTGCCTCTCAAATCATAAGACCTGCTTTTAGCCCACCCTTGGAAGTTATCATTAAGGAGAGAAATCATTGTGAAGAAGAGGTCCACCCTTCTTACCTCTACTAGGAACCAGAAACAACTGTTGACCGACTATCATCACCAGGTAGTTGGTGTTTTTTTTTTTTTTTTTTTTTTTTGCAATTGGGGTTAAGCTATTTACCCAGGGTCACTCACCTAGTAAGTGTCAAGTGTCTGATGATGGATTTGAACTCAGGTCTTCCTGACTCCAGGGCTGGTGTTCACTGTGCCAACTAGCTGCCCCATTAACAGGTGTTGTTGTTTGTCATTTGTTTTTGAAGAAGACCACTGATATCATGGGGTGATGTTTGACTTGTGTGTGAATTAGATTTAAGTGAGGCAGAATTGCACAAAGTCATCAGCCTTACTTTCTCTTCCAGAGTCATCAAAATACAATGGCAAGACAAAAAAATCAAGATGGCTGGTGTGGCCTGGGATGCAATAGATGACCTTGGCGTCTTCGATGTTTGACCAAGCTCTAAGTGCTCTACAGCAACTGCTTTAGCTGCCTTCATGGCCATTTGAAAAAAGCTAGCCTTGATGAAGTAGCATGATACCCTGAGGGAGACACAGGAAGCAGCATGTATCAGGCAAGTCATACACCACCACTACCTTTACAATCATATTGCCTCAGACTAAGATGACGATTTTCTGGGATACACTTAACCCAAGAACCTTGGTAATAACAATACTTCTAGCATGGTCTCCTCAGCAATCATCCTGGGAAGCAAGTTCTGTGCTACAGTTACAACTACTGAAGACCCAGAAAAGAAAGTTATTGCCACCAAAGTCCTTGGCACTATCAAAATGGTTCAACATCAGAAAATGATACGATTTTATTGATGTAAATTCCATTAAAGAACATTCATTACTATCTGCTATGCTGTGCATACCAGGGGACCTTTCCTTCTGACTTGCATCTGAAACTTTCCATATGTGTTGTCTCCACCATTAGGATATGGGGTTTTGGGAGCAGGGGCTGTGTAACTTTCCTATTTGTATCCTCAGCACTTAATTTTGCATAAGCACACACTTAATAAAAGCTTTTCATTCATTCTATCAGTGGAGGGTTCTTTATTATTTCATGGTGGGAATACACATCCATAAAAAGTCTGGTAAACTGTTTTCTTAATTTTTCAGAATAATTGGTGTTGTACTAGCATTAATTGTTCTTTAAAAGTATGATATAGTTCTTTTGTAAATCTATCAAGACTAGAAGTTTTTCCTTTTATAGTTTCTTTATGGCTAGTTCTTTTTCCTTGTCTGAGAGTGGGTTAAGATCTCTAGCTATTGTTCTGTTAGTTTGGGTATTTTATATTTTTTGTTATTTCTTTTTTTGTGTGTGTCCCTGGTTTTGTTAGTAATAATTGGACCTCCTTGTTAAATGGAAGTTTGGGGAGGAGCTCATCACTCCACTTCCCAATCAGAGGATACTGATAAGTTCTGAGTATCAAGGCTGATGTGATCTTGTAGGGTCACTGGGAATAAGGGTAGGGTATTTTCACTTGAGAGGAGCAAGTCAGGGAGTCTCCTAGCTTCATTAACTGCCTGAGAAGTCTTGTGCACCAAAAGAAGCTCCATCCAAATCCTACCTTCTGCTGCTGTTGCCTTAGAGAAATATTATTCTCTTCAAAGTGGGGCCACCCAAGCTACAAGCCTCAACATAGTCAACATATCCTCAGCTATGTCTTGATACAGCATCAAAACCTCTATTGGTACAAAAAAGTCCATTTATGCAGACATGAGGCTTTCTGACTCACCCTACCTGGTGGAAAATGGTCAGTCTTGACTTTTTAGTCAAATTAGTTAATTCAATTTCACTTGTTTTTTCAGCTCCCACTTTGCCCCTGGTAAGTAGTGTCTGGCCATGAAATATTCATGGTTCTCCAATGAGCTTTCAGAAAGCACTAGAAATGCTGGGGGAGGAGGATACAAAGCTGAGGGTCTTTGCTGGCTTTTCTCACTTATGTCTTCCTCAGTGTAGTCTAAGGGCTTAACTTTTGGGCCACCATATTACATTGCTGAATCATATTGAGCTTACTAGCCACTAAAATTTGTAGATTCTCTTCAGACAAATTATTCTTTAGTCATCCCTTTTCCATTATGTATTTTTGAATTTGACTTTTTGAACCCAAGTGTAAGTCTTTACATTCATTCTATTAAATAATATTTCATATTATTTAATTCTGTCCAACTTTATGGTCTATTAGGGCTTTTTGTATTCTCACCCTGTCATCTAATTGTATTAGTTTTCTGTTCTAGCTATGTGTCACCTGAAAATTTGATGACCGTGTCACTTATTCCTTTATCCAGGTTATTGATAAAAGTCTTAAATGACATGACTGAGCACAGATCCCTGGCATTCTCCACTGGAGACTTTTTTCAAAATGGACAACAAAACATTAAACACTTTGGGTTTGGATATTCAAACAATTCTGAATACACCCAACTGAATGATAATTTATGTTATTTCTCTCCATCTTGTACACAAAAATATTATGAGAAAATGGAAAATGCTTTGCTAAAATCCAAGTAAACTATATACACAACATTACTCTGCTGTATCAGAATAGTAATTCTATATAAAAAGGATGACCTGTTTTTGATGAAGCCATGAATGAGTGAATGAAAAAGCATTTCTTAACTATTTACTCTGTGCCAAGCATTGTGCTAAGCTCTTTACAAATATCATCTCATTTGATCCTCACAACAATCCTGGGAGGTAGGTGCTATTATTAACCCCATTTTATAGATGACGAAACTGAGGAGGTTTAAGTGACTTGCCAAAAGTCACACAGTTAGTAAGTGTCTGAGGCTTGATTTAAACTCAAGTCTTCCTTCTCCATACCTGGTTCTCAATCCACTGTATTGCCTAGGTGAATGGCACTCAAATGGGTTGAATTGACATACTTTTTGCAGGTGCAGGTAGTGTTGTTTTGATTGTGTTTCTAAATCTGAAAAGGGGTGGAGAAAGAGCAGCTCAGATGGTGCATTCCTGGCAGCAAGGTTGCTGATGAGGAGATGGTTAGGGAAGCATGACTAGAACCAGGCTCACCTGCCATATTGAACCACATGAGCCACTTATCAATCAGGACAGTGGGGGTACCCAATGTATATTAAAAGACCTAGAAACTCCCCAGTGCATCCTTAATGGAGGATTAATAGGAGCAAATGGACAAGGTGAGCAGGTATGAACAGACTGTGATCTGTAACCTATAATAGGAATACCCAGCCAAATGAGATCCATGGATCTTTTAAGAATTCAAATTTTTTTTTTTTTTTTGGCGGGGCAATGGGGGTTAAGTGACTTGCCCAGGGTCACACAGCTAGTAAGTGTTAAGTGTCTGAAGCCGGATTTGAACTCAGGTACTCCTGAATCCAGGGCCGGTGCTTTATCCACTGCGCCACCTAGCCGCTCCTAAATTCAAATATTTTACCATGAGCAAGTTGAGGTTCAGAGAAATTAAGTGACCTTCCTACCTGATAAGTGGCAGAATTGGGTCCAGGGCCCAGGTATTTTGATTCAAAATCCACTTTCACTCTATGATAACTGCCTTTTACTTGAGAGCTCGTGAGTTTTAATTCTTTTGACTAGTTAATAAGGAAGGGTACAGGAGAAGGACTTAACTTATTATTTCATTGATATAGAGGACTCATAAATAAGGAAACACCTCTCAATGCAGGTTGTCACTTTCTCTATAACTTATAATCTTAGAGAATTGTCTAGGGACACTGAGTGGTCAAGAGACTTGTCCAGGGTCACATAGCCCATATATCTCAAAACTGGGACATGTTTCTGGCTATGAGTCAGACTGTCTATCCTTTATATAATTCTACTTCCAGTTCATAGATTTTTAGAATTGGAAAGGATCTTCTAGATTTTCTACTTCATCCTCTCACTCAATATAGGAATCCCCTCTGCTATGGGTGGTCATCTACCATCTACTCAAATAAGTCCAGTAATTATTTCTGAATGAAACCCGTCTCAGTATTGGATAGATCTATTTGTCAGATTTTATTTTCTCCTAATTTTGACCTATATCTGCTTCCTTGTAGCTTCTACCCACTGATTCTAGTTTTGCCTCCCTGGGCAGGGGTGTGCTGGTAACTAACTCTCAAATATACATACGTACATACATACACATATATTTGAGAGCTAGTTACCAGCACACACACATATATGCATGACACCTTTTTAAGCTTAATTTGCTTTATTCACATTATTAAGTCTAGACAGTCAACAAAATAATAAACCAAGTCTTGATTTATAGCATTCAATGATTTCTGAGATGTAGAGGCTTATACTGAAAATTTAACAATCATCTCTTGCAAGCTGACTCAAGTTGGGCTTCAGCACACCCTGCCTCGGGGGAAACATAAAATAAATATACTTCATTTTTCACATGATATGCTTTCAAATATTTAAAGAAAGCTATCATTTCTCCCCTCTATTTTTTCTCCACCTAAAATATCTCCAATTCTTTCCAATGTTCTTTATATGACCTTGCTTCTTGACCTTTCTGCATGCAGGCACTTAATTCAGTTTGTTAAAGTTCCTCTTAACTTGTCCAGAATTAAGCAAAATATTCTAGATTTGTCTGACCTGGGCTTATTAAGACCATCAACTCCTATGAGGTAAAATTTTGGGATGATCATTTGCCAGCTTTTTGTCCACACAATTGAGGCTTTTGACTTCTTTGTCAGTAAGAATGAATACAGGGTGGCATCATTGGCTAACTCCTTTTATTCCCTAGGAGATAAAAACTCTTTTCTTTATTTCTTCTGTCCTTAACACTGCTATGGAGTAAAAGAAGTTTCAGGGATTCTATGGATAGGAATATTATGGATAAGAATTGAAAGCCAAGAGGGCTTCTATCAACACAGGATTATAGATTTAAAACTGGAAAGGGGCCTTGAAAACCGCTCACAAGGAATTGGTCCCTTGAGCTTGCCCAAGGCCCACAGATAGTAAGGGGCAGAGAGCTTTGATTCGAATCCAGGTCCTCTGTCTCCAATTCCATTGAGCTTTTTGCTCTACCATACTGACTTGCCTTCTGACTATACAACATCTCGGGACAGAGTAGGGTATTTTGACCCATGGGGCCATTTCTGATTTCTATGCCCAGCACTTAATGTTTAAAAAATGGTTTGGCTGTGGTTGTGGCTGGCAGAGGAATGGGTGGTAAGTGGGTTGTTGTTGGGTATTTTTTGTTGTTGTTGTTGTTCCTGCTATTGCTATGCCAAATCAAGCTTCTCTCCTTGTCTTTTTACAGGCAGCTAACTGTGCTTGTGGAACGCTGCCACTTTAAAAATATATTTACAGGCATGGTTTGTGAGAATTATTTTCGATAATTACCCATATTCTCTCAGAGAAAAGATCCCCAGGAGCCCCTGAGATGATGAGATGGTAGAATGGCAGAGCCAGACAACAGCCGCATCCTGCTCCCAGAAAGCAGCCATTGAGAAGAGGGGAGCCGCTGCCCTCGCCACAGCAGGTAGCGCCCAGCATCGCCCTGCCTGAGGTACCGACATGCGAGGGAGAGGCAGCGTGGCTTTGAAAAACACAGCACAGAGAACAAGGCCCCCACAATCCCTCCTCTCAGCTTGTGCCAACGAGTCCAGCTGTACCCTTCTAATACTTATGTTAAAAAAACAAAACAAAACAAACGCACAACAAAACCCTCTACAAAAGCATTGTGATCTAAACATTAATTCTAATTTCTAATCACAAAAGTTTTAATTTTTCTAATGTGCTTGTGTAGGCATACATCTACACACATATGTATATGCCCAATATGCACATACATACAAATATACATGCATACATGCACATATAGGTGACACACTGACATAGATACAATACACAATGCAATATACACATTATATATACCATATGCATACATATACATGCACACACAACTAGACAATGCAATATATTACGCAACACATATAGACATATGCAAATATACATATATGCACGAACACACATATACCATACATCTATATACATATAGTATGCATATATTAAATATGCATGCATATATGCACACAGATACACATACAAACATATACATTCAGTACACCTATCCATACATACAATACACATATACAAACACACATACCTAATCAATACACAACAATGTAACACACATATACATATAAAACACATATAACAATAAATATAACCACATGCACATGTATATATACACATATACATGTCAAAAACATCAATTGAAAAATGACCAAGCTGTATCATGCCCAAATATATAGGCACATACTCTGTGGTACAGTGAGAAGAACCCAGGATTTGGAATCAGAGAACCCAAGCATGAATCCCTGCTTTGCCACTTACCACCAACTAGAGCTAATCACCCCTGTGCCTCAGTTTCCTTATCTACATGAGGGGGTTCAAAGAATCAAAAGTTTTGAGTTGAAAGTGACTGGACCCTAAAGGTCACCTCATTCACCCCACCCTCTTTTAATTTACATGTAAGGAAGCTGAAGCCAAGGTAGTTTTGAGGTGAAGGATCTCATAGTAAGTATTTTAGATGGGATTATGAACCTAGCTCTTCCTGACTCTGAGCTCAGCATGCTATCCTCTACTCCATGCTGCCCCTCAGATACCTTGCTTCCTAGCTGACTTCAAAGGTCCCTCCCGGTCCTAAATTTGTGATCTTATGACACAAGAAATACATGTCAAATTGAGGAATATACACTAGGCACTTTTTTAGGCACTAGGGATTCGAAGGCAGATGAATGAGCCAGCCTTTTCCTTTGAGGAATAGACATTGTCTTGGTCAGGTATCACGTGGACACAGTAAGTGTCTCGGAAAGAAGAGAACATTCACAACTAGGGGCATCCAGAAAGTTTTCAATTAGTAGATGGCACCTGAGCTGAGCCTTGAAGAAAGCCTGATATTTTAAGAGGTGGATGTGAAGAGGGAGGGCATTCTGGGAATGGGGGCAAGCCTAGCGAAAGTCCCAGAAATGGTAGATGTGCTATTGTGATGGGGAAGTAGCCGTGCAATCACTTTGGCTGGCACAGGGAGTGAGCTAAGGGGACTGATATGAAACAAGACTGAAAGGGAAGGCAAAATGGGTAAAAACAAAATACAACCACCAAGGAATTACAGCATCGTGGTCATTCTAGGAATTGCCTAAACATGGTGAAGCCGTCTTGGTTCAGCAGCAATGAAAGTGAAGGTAGGAATTTTGCCCTCTTGTCATTGGGGATGCAGTGAGGAGGTGAAGAGATCATCATTCCAGATACTTATGATTTATATAGTTTTTAAGGAAATAGGAGTAGAAGCAAACCTGGAGTGAATGAATTAACTGAGGGAAAATGAGACGGTGGGTACAGATGACAAGTTCAAATTATGAATTAAGCATGAACAAAACTGTCCAAAAATTTTGCACATCCTCCTCCACCCCAGCACACACAGACTTTTCCCTTCCCTGTACTTTCCCTTCCAGACAATCATAGAGCATTCACACTGGAAAGAGCCATTGTGATCTTTTGGTCTAATCCTCTCATTTTGTAAAAGAGGACATGGAAGCGCAGGAGGTTAAATGAGTTGTCCAAACTCCCAAAGTAGAGTCACTGGCAGGACTATATGGCATGGTCACACCTCAGGCTTTGCATTGTATCTGTTTCTTTTTTAAAGAGGAGACTCAAATTTCTAATTTCCAAAGCACAATGGAATTGTTCAGTCAGGGAATGGAGGACGCTGGGATTTGATTTGTAAAAGTAGGTCCTTCCTGCCAAAAACAAAATGTTCACTCATTTTAGGATGCAGGAGCTACTGTGGCGATAAACAATTTGACTGGCTATTGGAATGGAAGCGTCATTTCTTTCATATGTAAATACAGTGCTTGCAGATTATACTTAATTCTATAACACTTGGGTATCAGATTATTGTCCATGTAGACTATATTGCTATGATCTATTATGTAATCATTTAGATTGACCCATTAATTCCTTATCTCAAAATATTATAATGATTTTTCCCTTGAATTTTCAGTGTATGTGAATAATTGAAACACATGGCTGTATAATGATAACTTCTATGTAATGATATTAACTCATATATACTGTGACAATTTCTCCAAACACTTTCATCTCATCAGTCCTATGAAGTGGCTCACTAGTACTTTACCATTTTCAAAGCATTTTCATATTTGTTGTCTTTTTTTCATTCTGGCAATCACATAATGAGGTAGGCAGGCCAAGATTTACCACCCTCATTTTATAAAGGAAACCGAGGCTCAGAAAGGTTCTTGATTACAGTCACATTGCCAATAAATTCTGGAGCTGGAACAGAAATCCAAAGCTATAACTTGCCTGAGATCACTGAGTCTTTGTCCCAGAAGGGCAGATGTAGAGAGCTTGGATATGAGAGGCCATAACAATGTAACACATGTATTTATTTCTTAAGCAGAGTGGGAGGAGTTCAGGGGAGAACCCTAGTTTCTGGTATCTCAGGCTCTGGCTCATAAAAAAGGAAGAAGGGTTTGGGGCACTTATGAAGATAGCAATTGGCAGTATTTTTTGCTCCCTTCTTTTCTCCCACAGAACAATAAATAACTTGTCCTGACTCCGTCTTTTTTCTCCCCAAGACTTTCCCCTTCCTACCTCCTTCCAGGCAGATTGGTCCCTAAGGGACATGTCCCTCCAAGGATGGCAAGTTGTTAGTCTAGTGCTCCCTTCCCTCCTGTGTACAGTGTGGAGGCTGAGGACATTCATGACATACAGAATGCAGGATCTCAAAAGCCATAGCTGGAAACAATGACCCCACCGAGGTCTCAACCAATGGTATCCTCTATCATGGTAGAAATGACACTCTTCTCCACTTCCCTGCCAACTGATTTGTCTTAATAACTCCTTATATTATTTCACATAAGTTGATTCTAGGTCATGTTGCTTTGCCTCAATCGTGCTGCTTGTGAGCAGTGATTGCCCGAGGGCCAAAATTACTCCTTATATCTCTGCTAGACTCCAGGACTTTTATTACCTAGTCTGCTACATGATACTCTAGCAAACAGTATGTATTTGGGTTTTTGTAAATTTTATTTTTAATTGTGGGATAAATCAAGCATTTCCATAACATAGTAAAATAAAAAAAGATGACTGCATGTGCAACTGCAAATCTGTTAATAACAACTTGCGATTCCTTTTAAAGATATAATAGTTATCATGTAAATTTCTTTTTCCCCCCCTTTTTTGCTCCCTAGCTCGCACCCTAGAAAGTATGTACCTATAGCGGATAGAATATATTCAAAGTGGGCAGCTAGGTGGCGCAGTGGATAGAATACTGGCCCTGGAATCAGGAGTACCTGAGTTCAAATGTGGCCTCAGACACTTGACACTTACTAGCTGTGTGACCCTGGGCAAGTCACTTAAATCCAATTGCCTCACCAAAAAAAAAAAAATATTCAAAGTGAGCACATGTGTATGTGGAATCTGGGAGGACTTCTGCAGACATCCTTTCATGGACACAGATTAGAAATTTATATGTAATTTATAGTCTGAGACAGTTTGCCTGAAAGCACTGAAAGGTTGGGCATCTAGGTGGTGCAGCAGACAGAGTACTGGGCCTGGAGTTAGGAATTTGGACTGAGTTCAAATTCAACTGTAGAAATTTACTAGCTGTGTAACTCAGTGCAAGCCCCTTAACCTTGTTTATCTCAGTTTCCTCATCTGTAAAATGAGCTGAAAAAGAAATGACAAACCACTCCAGTATCTTTGTCAAGAAAATTCCTATATGAGGTCACAAAGAGTCAAATACTACTGAAAAAACGGAACCACAACAACTGAAAGGTTAAATGATTTGTATATAGTCACATAGTCAATATATGTCAGAAGCAGAACTGGAACTCAGACCTTCTTGACTCTGTTTATTGGTTGCTGCCTCTCAGCATGCTGTTATGCAATCTAGAATACATCTTACACAGTAATGGATGAGATTAACATTTCCTATAACCTTTATAAATATATCTGGAGGCTATAAAGATATTAGCATGATTTTTAAACATAGTAATAAACAAAATCATACAGTCTTGTTCACAGTGCTGTGTGACTCTAGGCAAGTCACTTAACCCCAATTGCCTCACCAAAAAAAAAAAAAAAAATCCCTGAAGTAGAAATAAGAGATGCAGTTAGTTCCTTAGGTGTCTATAAACAAAGGAATTCCTCAATATATTTAGGAAAGTTTGGAATTTTGCTTAGCTCTGTTATATTCATAGAGGGAAACAATACATTTCATTAAGTACTTTAGTTGTGATTGATCATAAGCATCTCCCCAAATTATGGTGGCTATTGTGACCTGCCCGACCATTGTGGTCATAGAATATGGCCCACGTACGACCCTTCCACCAGTTCAGCAGTTTTCAAACTTTTTGTTCTCAGGGATGCTTTATAATTTCAGAAATCATCGAGAACTCCGCCCCTCCCAGCCCCACTGCCACTGAGAGCTTTTGTTTATATGAATTGTGTCTATCGTATTAGAAAGTAAACATCTTAGTATTATTAAGAAGATAGTTTCGGTCTTGTGGACCAGCTGAAAGGGTTTCTGGTATTCCCAAGTCCCTGGACAACATTTTGAGAACTGCTGCTCTGGACACAATACCTTTTAGACTTATTTTAGCTTTCTAAGGCAAATGAAAGAAATCTAAAGGATTTCTCTTCTTTCAGTTTTTTCCCCTTCCTTCTTTGTAATGGAAAGATCACTGTCTCTAGAGCTCTGACAAATTGTCAATGTAACTTCTGGTATTATTCCCAAGACCTAGAAGAGAGCTCATGTTAATCAAATAAAGATTGTCATCCTCCAGTGACAAGGCTTGAAAAAAAAGAGCCCTGTCTATTTACAAATGTGCTGGGCCAGGCTTCTGACTATCAGTGAGTGGACAGAAAAGTCACTATCTTATTGAATTCTCAACTCAAGTATTTGCCCAGAATTCTGCCCAATTCAATAACAAATGCATCGTAGAGATTTTTTGGTAGGGCTTTGAAACAACAAGGCGAAAGCTGTAGGATAAGCTAACATCTCCTCGAGAAGAGGCAGGGTTTCCGATAGCCGGCAGTCTCCCAAAATGTGGGTGTTGGCCACTGTAACAAAAAAGGACTTTAAGGGTAGATGATAATTAGAGACAGGCCAAACTGGTTTGGAAAAGTCCAGATACCAATCTCACTGGGCATATTTGCCCTATCTGCATGTCATTAACCAGCTGCTGACGTGTTGGGAAAGTTGAAGCTAATTTCTGAATCTAATGACAGACCCCGGTAGCGAATGGATACTGCTAATATTGAGTTAGACTTCCTGAAGCTTTGTACTTTCTTTCTCTGACTCAGCCCCTTTTACTTCTGGTGGAGATGCATCAGACATATATTATTACAGCTCCTCATTAACTGGTTTTGCAGTCTCCTGTGTAGAGCTTTGCACCTTCCTAGATCTGATGGTCTTGATCCTGCAGGTTTTTTAAAAAAAGGCAAATAATGAGGAGATAAGAAAGCGGTGCTGCAGGTGCAACATAACCGCAGAATCTCAATATCCAGCTTTTTTCCAGTTCTTGTGGCTACAGCCTTTTAGTAATATGGTACATGCTCTGGAACCAAGAAATGAGAATAACGAGAGCCCAGATTGTACAAATCTCAGATTATACAAAGACTTTAAGGTTTGCAAAATGTTTTGCAGCTGTGATCCCATTGGATTCTCACATGCCTAGACAGGCAAGTGCAGTGATTTCTCCAGTTTTACAGATGCAAAAACTGATAAATGTAAAAATAAAGTGACTCTGCTCAGGTTCTCACAGATAACAAGTATTTGAAGTATAATCTGAACCCAGGTCCTCTTCATCATGTCACAGGGCCTCAGTTTAAGTAGCAGTATTAGTATAGGGCTTTAGAATTAGTATTGGTCGTAGAATCAGGGGACCTAGGTTTAGATACTGGTTCTGACACTTTTTTTTTTTTTTGGCAAGGCAATGAGGGTTAAGTGACTTACCCGGTGTCACACAGCTAGTAAGTGTCAAGTGTCTGAGGCTGGATTTGAATTCAGGTCCTACTGAATCCAGGGCCAGTGTTTTATCTACTGTGCCACCTAACTGCCCCCGTGGTTCTGAACTTACCTATGTGACCAGGGACAAGTCACTTTGTGTCTCAGTTTCCTCACATGTAAAATGGGGATGATTTTGTCTATTTCATAAAGTTATTATAAGGAGAGTGCTTAAAGCACTAAGGAAATAGGAAGTATTGCTATTATTATTGGTTGAAAGAAGTAATACAGATGCCCTTAATAAATAGTAGGAAGAAAGTAGATCTAACTGAACCACAAATCAGTTCAGTAAGCATTTTTCAAAGCACCTTCAATGTGCCAGGCATCCGATATACAGAATCAAAAATTAAACAAACCTTGTCCTCAAGGATTTGAGGTGATATAGTGGATCAAGTACAGGATCTACAGTCAGGAAGACCTGAGTTCAAATTATGCCTCAGATAGTGGCTGTGTTACTCTGGTCAAATCACTTGATTTCTTTCTACCCCAGTCCCAATCTGTTAAATGATATAATAGCAACTACCTCCCAGTGTTATAATGAAGATAAAATGAAATAATATATGTAAATATCACATTTGCTTCACAAATCTTAAAGTGTTCTATTAATGTTAACTGTTAGCTATCATTGGGGAGCTAGATGGTTAGAGTGCCAGGCCTGGAGTCAGGAAGACTAATTTTCCTGAGTTCAAATCTGGCTTCAGACACTTACTAGCTGAAGTGGGTAAGCCACTTTACCCTGTTTGCCTCAGTTTCCTCACCTGTAAAACGATCTAGAAAAGGAAATGGCAAACCACTCCAGTATCTTTGTGAAGAAAACATCAGATGATGTCACTAAATATAAGACATGACTGAAAATGACTGAACAACAGTAACAACAAAAATTAGCTATCATTGTTGGGGAGAAACAACATGTATATAGGTAAGTCAATATAAAATATATATGCAGTGGACAGTGAAATGAATGAAAATTGTATCGGCATCTCCACTTCTTGACAATGTTTCATGAATCTAATTGAAGGACCAGAATACCTCAGAGAAAAATTTAATCTATGGGTGTATATTGTTGTGCTTTTGCATTACTGAAAAAAACATAATTTGCTTTTGTAGCATGCCCTCTGAGGACAGTTCTCCAACTCCCACTTGAACTTGAGGTCTGGGATCCCGAAAGGGGCAGCCGACTATAGAGTGTGTGTACCAAGGATGATGGGACTATCTCTCAGTCTGTTTCCATCATGGCTTAGATGAAGCAGGAGTGCTTTCAGCTAAGTTGGGTGAAGAAGGAGCATCAACCTCTTAGGGATCTTGGAGTGAATGTGAGAAGCTGGGGTTTCTAGTACTGTCACTAACAAACCCCCACCAGTATGTTCCTCATTATCAACCAATGAGTTGCACTTCATTAGCTTTTAGAAAAGGGATTTCCTAAGAAGTTATGGCAAGAATAATTGGCACAAAATATTTCCCCCAAACTGGGGGCACATTCATTCCCTATTTACACACACATAGTCTCTGAGAAGAGTGGGTTTAAATCTTAGGTACAATGGTAGTGAGGCACACATGTAGATAATATATGTGACAAAGGGGTACTTTCTGATTTCTAGACCTGGAAAAACTTTAATCTCAGAGTTGATAGTCAGTCACTGCTTGATTTCTATGGCTAATACTAATAGCTGGAATCTACTACTAACTCTGGTCACTGGTGGGGGTGGGATCTCCTGAACTCACAAGATCACCATATCTGGACACGTCCCTCCCTGGAATATAAATATGCTCAATATCAGGAATAAATAAATATGAAGAAATGAAGGTACCCATATGCATATAATCATTGAGGCCGGGTTAGAGTCAGAGTTATTTCTTTTCCCTCACTCAACTTAGCTCAAAGTGGTCCTGTCCCATCTAAGCCCACAATAGAAAGTTAGCCATGAAATTGATTGTTTCTTTTGTATGCACCCTTGGTTCTTCCTCAGTAATTCCCAAGTCATTAGTTCTTGCAACTTTATATCCAACTGGAAGACTTTTTTTCTCATTAGTACTAACTCATGAATCATCATAGCTAGAAACCTGCTCCTCCCCAAATTTTCATGATTGCTTGGGAGTAGGTGGAAGATATTTCTGCATGCTCAAAGAACTGGCCCTCCATTAGCCAGTTTCCAGTTATATGTGGAACTCCTGTGGCAACAGGGTATATCATAGTGGTGATTTATTTCACTTAAGGAAAACTTCTGGAAAGATGCAGGTGTTGTGAATAGTGGAACTCAATCTCTACTTAGGGCTGTCCATACCATAGGAAGATAGTAGTTCCTTTTCCAGCAGAATGATCATAAGTACATTCCTGTCCAAGACAAACTTTGCTTCTGGTTCAAGGCCTTTTTGGTTCTCATGTTTTGTAACTGTTCTGTTGCCCTGACCACTCCTCATCATTACTTAATGCTGGGTCTTACCCTCTGGCTTTTATGAAATCTTTAGCTCCTTAGTGCTTGCTCAATTTTGGTCCTCTTCTCTTTTTGACCTATGACTTCCATTGACTCCTGGGTCTAGACCACTTTTGCCTCTGTTCTTCTGGTCCTGACAGATAGTCTTGTCATTCTGATCCATTGCTCACCATGGCCTTGTGTGATAAATAGCTTAAAAGAATTAGTGTATCCTTCTAGGGATCTAATTTACTCTCAGGCATGATAGATGAGAATCTAATTCATTATCTAGTACCCCCTTGTTCTATTGGCTAAAACTCCTTTGGGTCATAGAGAACAATGATCATGGTATTTTAGCATCAGAAGGACCTTGACTTGCCCAGCGTCACAAAGCTAGTAAGTGTCAAGTGTCTGAGGCCACATTTGAACTCAGATCCTCCTGAATGCAGGGCCAGTGCTTTATCCACTGCGCCACCTAGCTGTCCTCAATCCCATAAATTTTAGCAACAAACATTTATTTTATTTTTCCAGTTACATGTAAGGATAGTTTTCAACATTCATTTTCCTAAAATTTAGAGTTACAAATTTTTCTCCCTCCCTCCCTCCCTTCCCTCCCCCCTCCACAAGATTGCAACCAGGTTATATATGTACAATCCACAAGTGTTCTTTTTATCATTTCTTTTTATGGGGGTGGATAGTAAGCTTCCTCATTAGTTCCTTGGGATTGTCTTGGATCATTGCATTGCTGAGAGTAGTTAAGTCATTCACAATTGCTCATTGAACAATACTGCTGTCACTATGCACAATGTCCTCCCAGCTCTGCTTACTTCATTTTACATCGATGTTCATTAGTCTTTCCAGGTTATTCGGGGATCATCCTGTTTGTCATTTCCTATAGCACAAGACCATTCCACCATAATCATATATATTACTATCATAGATAAATAGATTACTCCACCCAGTTGGGTGTGTGTGTTAGTCCCTTTTTGAGGCAACTGTGATGAGTTTAAGGTCTTTGAGCCTTTTCTGAGGAGTGTAAAATTCATTTACTGCCCTGCTCCTCTACCATCTCTTTCCCCACTCTATAAGCTTTTTCTTATTTCTTTCATGCAGGATTTCACCCCTGCCCTTTCCCCTCCCCCAGTCCATTCCCCTTACCTCTCAATTTAACCCTGAGGATGTCATCGTGGGGCATCTAGGTTATACAGTGGACAAAGCATCACCCCGGGACCCAGGGGGATCCCAGCCAAAACCTGGCCTCAGACACAAGACCTCAGGCATGTCCTCTAACTCCAATTTAAAAAAAAATTTTTTATTAAATTTTTATTTTTTGTGGGGCACTGAGGGTTAAGTGACTTTCCCAGGGTCACACAGCTAGTAAGTGTCAAGTGTCTGAGGCTGGATTTGAACCCAGGTCCTCCTGAATGCAGGGCCAGTGCTTTATCCACTGCACCACCTAGCTGCCCCCTCCAACTCCAATTTTTTATAGTTCTCTAGGGTCTTGTATTTGAAAGTCAAATTTGCCATTCAGTTCAGGTCTTTTCATCAAGAATGCCTGAAAGTCCTATTTTTCATTGAAGTCCCATTTTTTTCCTCTGAAAGATTATGATCAATTTTGCTGGGTAGGATATTCTTGATTGTAATCCCAATTCCTTTGCCCTCTGGAATATCATATTCCATGCCCTCTGGTCCTTGAATGTAGAATCTGCTAGATCTTGTGCTATCCTGGCTGGGGCTCCACAGTACTTGAATTCTTTCTTTTTGGCAGCTTGCAATATTTTCTCCTTGACCTGAGAGCTCTGGAATTTGGTTATAATATTCCTAGTTTTCCTTTGGGGATATCTTTCCGGAGGTGATCAGTGGATTCTTTCAATTTCTATTTTAGCTCCTTTTTCCAGAATTTCAGGGCAATTGTCCCTGAGAATATCTTGGAAGATGATGTCTAAGCTCTTTCCTTGATCATGGTTTTCAGGTAGCCCAATAATTTTCAAATTATCTCTCCTGGACCTATTTTCCAGGTTGGCAGTTTTTCCCAGAAGATATTTCACATTGCCCTCTTTTTAAAAATTCATTTGGATTTGCTTTATTGCGTCTTGGTTTCTCATATAGTCACTGGCTCCCATTTGTTCAATCCTAATTCTTAGACAATTATTTTCATCAGAGAGCTTTTCCATTTGGCTTTTCAAGCTGTTGACTTTTTTCTCATGTCTTTCCTGCATCACCCTCATTTCTCTTTCCTCTTTTTCCTCTACCTCTCTAACTTTATCTTCAAAGTCCTTTTTGAGTGCCTCTATGGCCTGAGACCAATTTATATTTTTCTTGGAAGTTTTAGATATAGGGACCCTGATGTTGACATCTTCCTCTGAGGGTGCACCTCGGTTTTCCTTGTTATGGAAGAAACTTTCTATGGTCCTCACCTTTCTCTGTCTTCTCATCTTGCCTTTCTTTTACTTGAATTTTAGCTCCTTAAAGTGGGGCACTGTTTCCAGGCTGAAGTATCCCAAGCTTAAGAAGTCCCAGGTGGTATGATTTAAGGAGGATCAGGTTCTTCACTCACCTGGCCTGTTCCCTGGTCTGTAGATGACCCCAGACCAACTTGCCAATCAACCAGCTTTGTGCGTTGTGGTTGTCAGTTCTAATGAGCCTGTGCCCCTCCCCCACCTGGGCCACTGCTACTCAAGCCTGCCTCCTGGTTCCCAGCAGGGGTGAAAAACCCAAGTTCTGCCTCAGCACCAGCAGAGACCCCTGTAGTCTCTCCCCTGCCAAGGGCTCAGCCCTCTCACCAGACTGTGAGCTTAGCTCCAGACAACACTGGTGCTTCAGCTGATTCAGAGGCTCTGGGGGTCTGCTTCTCTGGTGAGGCCTTCCTGAGACTGATCTGTGTCAGGGTGACTGTGGGGTTGGGCCCGACTCTTGTCTCAGCACAGCAGCTCCCTCCTTCTGACCTTCCAAGCTGTTCTTGGTTAGAAGATGATTTCAGCACATTCTTCTGTGAGTTTTGCTGCTCTGGGCATTTTCCTATGGTATTATTTGGATTTTTTTGGAGCGATTGTGTCATGAGTTCAAGAGCTCACTGTCTTTCCTCCGCCATCTTGATCCCATAAATTTTAGATGAGGAAAGTGAGTCCTAGAAAAGTGACTTGTTCTAGATGATGGAACTAGTCAGTAGTAACCTCCCTCTGAGACTAGAATATGCATCTCTCAAATCTATGGTGTAATTTCCAGTTATTCTTCTTTGGCCATAGGGTAAGCCACACTGAACCTGGGAAGTTGCATAGGATGCTATAACTTGGACAAGAAATTTTCCTTCTGAATATTCCTAGAAGTAAAGGCCAGGGGTGGGGCATTTTTCAGAAGTCTATGAAGCAAAAAAGGGAACTCTCCATGTTTTAAAGATTAGCACCTTAATGGCCTTTGGTAGATACCTAACTGTAATTCAGGAAATTGCTTGGGATAGCAGAAGGTCAGCATTGAAGCTTAATGATTTCTGATGCTTTCAGTTGACCATAGGGTGTCATTGACCTCATTGTGTCCTTTGGGCTATAACAGACTTGACTTGGTGAGTAGGCATTTCAGCCAAACAGGAAATCAGACATCTATCTAGTAACCGATTTTCTTAATATGTTAGAGTTATAGGTCACAGTGTTTTTTCTGCTTTAGTGGTTAAACATACTTTGTTTTTGGTGGGGCAATGAGGGTTAAGTGACTTGCCCAGGGTCACACAGCTAGTAAGCATCAAGTGTCTGAGGCCAGATATGAACTCAGGTCCTCCTGAATCCAGGGTCAGGGCTTTATCCACTGTTCTACCTAGCTGCCCCCTAAAAAGTACTTTAATGTACAACCTGTACCCCATCCTTTCCCTCCACTGCCCTTTTGCATCACATGCATAAGCATATTTACATGGAGAGTCTTAGTTATGGAGGTCATGTTATGGCACAGAAGTGCAGATTGTGGGCTTCCTTAAACTGGCCAAGGAAGTCATTCAAACATGCTCTATGTTTTACAAATATGGCAGAGCAAGATATTTAACTTAGCAAATAGCATTTCTTTGCAATCATCAGACTAAGCTCTCAGTCCAGTTGGTTATACTCTCATGTTCTTTTGTTCATATCTTCAGGTGCTTTTCACCTTTCTTCAGACTTTAATACTGTCATCATTTTTGTATACTTCCCTATAATTCGAACCAATTCTTCTTGGGTTCTAATCACAGGTTGAGATTGGAGGGACAAAAAGGAGTGGACGTGATTCCAACTTTCTATCCTTCTCTCATACCCTTTTCCATACTAATCGGGCTTAAGTTATTGATGCCATGGACTAAGCTTACATATCTGAGTCTCTTTTAAAGAACATCAAAGAAGTAAATTTAGACAAGTTGATTATGGGATCATAGACCTAGACCTAGATGGAGCCTCAGAGTTCATTTGGTTCAACTCCCTTCTTTTATGTTTGAAGAACTGAGGCCCAGCATAGTGAAGTGATTTGTCCAAGGTCAAAAAGGGAGTGTCAGAGATAGGACGCTGACTCCTGAGCCAGAGATCTTTCTGCTGTGCCATCCTGTTGCTTTCATATGGGACTCTGGCACAGTGAGGGACTTATGGAGTCCCAATAATATCACAACCATTAAGACAGTATGCTAAAGTGGAAAGATCCTTGGATTGGGGTAGGATGACCTACATGCAGATTCCAAATCACTTGGTGATTTGGGACAATGTCAACTTTGCTATTTCTGTCAAGGACACCACCAGCCTTCTAGTTTTCCAGGTTCAAAGCCCTGTTGTCATCCTCGAATCCTTAGTTTCACTTACTTCATATTGCTGATCAATTAATAAACAAGCATTTTTAAAGTAAACATGTTATGTCAGGCACTGGGGATACAAGAACAAACATGAAATAGCCTCTCAAGGAGTTGACATTCACTGGAGTAAACAACATGTGCAAATGAGTGCATATAAAAACATATACAATAATTACAAGATTACAATAGGTAGAAGACACTGGTAGTGAGAAGACCAGGAAAGACCTCCTAAAGAAAATGGAACCTAAGCTGAGTCTTGAAGAAAACCAGGAATTCCAAGAAGTGAGAGTGAAGAGCATATAAACTTTATGCAATCAGTTGCCAAGTCTTGACATTTCTACCTCCATGACATCTCTCAAATTTGTTTCCATTCAAATAGCCACTACCCCAGTTGAGACCCTTGCCACCTCTTACCTGGGCTATTGAAATAGGTTTTTTAATTTGTCTCCTTGTCTTTAGTCTTCTCTTATTCTCGTCTTTCCTCCCTACAGTGATTCTTCTTTAGCCCAGATTTCACCATGTCACCCTTACAGGGTGAACTCAAGTAGCTCCCATATAAATTCCTGTCTGTCATGTAAGGTTCTTCACAAACTTGCCCCATATTAACTTTCCACCCTTGTTATATAACACTCCCCTCTACTCATTTGATGGTACAGTCAAACTGACCGTATTGTTGTTATTCTTCACATGTGCCACTCCATCCATCTCTGCTTTTGAGCTGGCTGCCCTCTTTGCCTGAGATGTAATCCTGCTCACCCTTGCTTCTTGGAATTACTTATTTCCTTCAGTTGTCACTCAAATTTCAACTTCTGAAGGAGCTCTTTCCTGGTGTCCTCATCTACTAATGCCTTCTCCTCAATGTTACCTTATGTTTACTTTGCATATGCAGTATCCCCAGTGCCCAGTGCATCAGTACTTACCAGGTACTTAATAAGATCTTATTGGTTGGTTGATTGAGTGTTAGATTCTTCATCTACAAATGAGGACAATACCCTGTCCAATGCACATGGAAGGTATGACTCTCAAATAAGACAAAGTAAATGAAAGTACTAAGTTCCAAGTTGGTTACCAGTAGGAAAAAACAAGGAATATATAGGTAATTTTCTCTTTCATTTCGGCAAAAGCTCCAAGAGTAAAATTTTATGGTGAGTGATGAAGGAGAGATTAGATTCATCGACTCTAGATAAAGAGAGAACACTGAAAGAAGTTTTAGCAGAATTGCCCTAGATTTGGAGATATTTATAAGGAAAGAAGATAAATTCTATGATGATGTCATAAAAGCCCTTTGGCATAGGCCCTGAAGAAGGGATGATAAACCACAATCTAAACCTAAAGGGACCTGGCTGGTGACCATGAGTGGAATCAAAAGTAGCTGTGGGATAAAGGGCAATGTGTAGAATTTCAAAGGTGTGGGGGTGGTGCAGTAGAATAAAGCACCAGCCCTGGATTCAGGAGTTCCTGAGTTCAAATTCGGCCTCAGACACTTGACACTTACTAGCCATGTGACCCTGGGCAAGTCACTTAACCCCCATAGCCCCACGAAAAAAAAAGAATTTCAATGGAGTGATTTGTGGGAGTCAGGGAGGGAGAAACAGAATGGAGGACAAAGAATTCTGATGACACCTAAAAAGGAGGGTCTGAAAAGTTGTTAGGACATTTCATGCACTGAAACAAATTCGTTGAAAATGAAATAATTGTAAAGCATGTTTAATGAAATTGATATTAGTATTGAATTTATAATCAGTCATTAAAATTATAAGGCGGGGGCAGCTAGATGGAGCAGTGGATAGAGCACCGGCCCTGGAGTCAGGAGTACCTGAGTTCAAATCCGGCCTCAGACACTTAACACTTACTAGCTGTGTGACCCTGGGCAAGTCACTTAACCCCAATTGCCTCACTAAAAAAAAAAAATTATAAGGCAAGGAGTTCAAAACTCAAAATCTCTGTGTGGGGACACTTGGGGACACCAGCAAAAGAACATTGTCACAAGTTGAATTAATATCTTCAACCGATGTACCACAAAATAAAAATGCATTTTGATCATATAATTGTCTATTAAATGTTTCTCTAAACTTGCTTAATAAAACATAACTGGATCTTTCTAGATTTTCCTTTATGTTTCATTTTAGTCCTTTAGACTTAACATAAGCTTGTTGTCTATACCATTCTTTTCATGTTTGACTTATTTGCCATTAGCTATAAATAAGACAGAAATTACTAAACTTTTTGATGTTAGGCTCTGGGATAGTACACATACATGACTACTAATTTTGCTGTAAACAATTAAACAAAAAAGTCCCTTGATTTCCTTACACGCACAAAAAGAAATGAACAATCTTCTCTTGATTGGAATCATTAACTAGTGGTTTTGTAATCAAAGTTAAAAATTGAAACACAAAAGTATAACACCATCCACAGATCCCATTAAAGATACTGGGAAGTACTTCTAGTAGTTGTCTTTGTTGAAAACACAGGGAAGTTAGTTTATTGAGTTGTATTGGAGACTTCGAGCACTGGACTCTTCCACTTTATTAGTTATGTTTAGAGGCATAAGGGTGCTGCACTTGGAATCAGAAAGGATTGTGTTCAAATCCTGCCTCAGACATTCACTAGGAGTGTGACTCTAGATAAGGTACTCAATTTCTCTGAGTTTCAATTTCCTCTTCTGGAAAATAGGCAGATCAATGGCACCAGCCTCACAGGTTTGCTGTGAAAACCAAATATATTCATAATGTAAGAGATATAAAGAGCTTCATAAACCTTAAATTGCCTATGCACTGCATCCATGAGAGCTATTGTTTTTATGCCATTGGTTTATCACGTGACTGCATCTCCTGGGTTCCTTCATCAGTGGTGCAATAGTGGTCAATCAGTTAATCTACAAGGTACAAAGGAAGTACCTTTCATAGGGGAGACAAGAATCAAAAGAATCTCTAAGGGAATAATAAAAAGTAAAAGATGATGAAATACTAAATTATCTGAAGCCTTATGTCTCTTTTATCAATGAGGGGACTGAGGACTGCCCAACTTGCCCAAGATTACACATCTAATATGTGGTCAGGGCTAGGAGCCCTACCCACATCTTCTGAATCCCAATCCACACAATTTTGCTTGGAGAGACATTAAGGCATGTTGCCAGTCAATGGCAGTAGTCTAGAAAGCAGATGGACCACTAGATTGCATATCATCTTCCATCTCTGTATACTCTTCCAAGACACACTGCCAGGACTGGGGTATACTTCCTCTTGTTTCTCTTACCTCTTTTTTTTTTTTTTTGGTGAGACAATTGGGGTTAAGTGACTTGCCCAGGGTCACACAACTATTAAGTATCAAGTGTCTGGGGCCGGATTTGAACTCAGGTCCTCCTGAATCCAGGGCTGGTGCTCTATCCACTGCTCCACCTAGCTGCCCCTCTCTTACCTCTTGAAATCCATTTCTTTTAAGGCTCAGCTCAGGTGTTATCTACTCCAAGCAGCCTCCCCTCTAGTTGGAACTGATCCCTCCTTTCTTAAATCTTTCATGTCATTCTGCTTAACCTTTCCTTTGCTCCCTGTTCTATTTTCACCTAGGGGCAGCTAGATGGTACAGTGGATAAAGTATCTGGTCTGTAGTCAGGAAAACCTAAATTCAAATCCTGCCTCAGATACTTACTAGCTATGTGACCCTAGGAAAATCACTTAACCCTGTTTGCCTTAGTTTCCTCATCTGTAAAAATGACTTGGGGAAGGAGATGGAAAACCACTTCAGTATCTTTGCCAAGAAAATTCCAAATGAAATAATGAAGAATAGGACACAACTGAAACAACTCAACAACTTTCATTGTAATTATTTGTGTAGTACATATGTATAGCCTTTAAGCTATTTGAAGAAAATAACTGTTTACTTTCACTTTGATATTCCCCAGGACTTAACACAGTGTGCCTTATATGGTAGGGGGTTTAATCAATATTAAAATGCTTGTTGAATTGATACCAGGACCTGTGTAGTTATATTAAAATAGTAGGAGGTAGGCAGTTTTATAGCTATGAGTTTGTTCATACATGATTTGCTTATCTTTATCAATCAGTAAATATTTCAATATAGGTAGCAAAGTGCCTCTAGATCTGGAGTCATGATGACCTAAGTTCAAATCCAGCTTGAGACACTTCCTAGCTGTGTGCCTCTGGGCAAGTCACTTTACCCAATTTGCCTCAGTTTCCTCATCTGTAAAATGAGCTGGAGAAGGAAATGGCAAACCACTCCAGTATCTCCGCCAAGAAAATCCCAAATAGGGTCGTGAAGAGTCGGACATGATTGAAAATAACAACAAAATGCTTCAATTTAAGCTGCGAGTATAAGGGGCTCAGATTTTCCTGATTCCAGGCCTAGTGCTAGATTCATTGCATCTACACCCTAGGTGGCATAGTGGCAGTTAGGTGGTGCAGTGAATAGAGCACTGGGTTGGAGTCAGGAACACTCATCTTCATGAGTTCAAATTCAGCCTCAGATATTCCAGCTGTTTGACTCTGGGCAAGTCATTTAACTCTGTTTGCCTTAGTTCCTCATCTGTAAAATGAGCTAGAGAAGGAAATGGCAAACCACTCTACTGCCAAGAAAATCCCAAATGGGGTCATGAAGAGTCAGATGTGATTAAAATGAACAACAAAGTATGAGGGACTTCCACCTTATATATCCTTTAGCTCCTTGCTCTTGTAGTATGGCATGGGGTGGGGGTTGGGGGATAAAAGAATTATTTCTTTCTATTATGTGATGTTGGGCAAGCTATCCTCCTTTCCTAACCTTTAATTTTTCACATTTTAAAATGATTGGATTTGGACTAGATCATTTATAATGTGCCTTCTGATTCTTACATTCTTGCAATCCTATGATCAAGTTGCTTTAATCCTGCTATTGCAAGGCATGGATGAAGAATTTCTCTTTAGTTCTTGGGAATTTGGTTCTCCCAGAAATCAGCTTCTTCTCTGAACTCTCCATGTACTTAATGCAGTAATTACTCTCTCTGACTTGATGTAGTTAAACTAGCTAAGGCTGAGTATCCCATCGTATTGTCAACATGGCCTTAAATCCTACCTCCTACCCTGTAAAGGTATCTGTAACCACATACATAGGTATCCCAATTCTGGTATCTTCCTTCCTTCCTTCCTTCCTTCCTTCCTTCCTTCCTTCCTTCCTTCCTTCCTTCCTTCCTTCCTTCCTTCCTTCCTTCCTTCCTTCCTTCCTTCCTTCCTTCCTTCCTTCCTTCCCCATTACTGAACCACACTCCATATTTTTCCCCCCAGCTAAGGTGTTCCCAACCTGTGGTATGCAGATATTTTGGGGGAAAGGGGAAATGTAGTCTTTGTAAAAAGTATGCAAATCCTACCACCCACATACACATGTGTGTGCATCACACTCCTTGTCATTTTGATCTTTATTCAGCTCTAATGAAATATTAGGCATAAATAATGAATTTGAGCTGATAATTTTATATGCTTAATGCTTCATTTGTGCCAAGTGGGGAAAAAAGTGTTTTTTTTTTTTTTTCTTGGCTTCTCAGGATACAGCATGACCTTTTCTTTTTCAATAAAGTTTCTTTAGGAGTGGGTCATCTGAACACCACTAGGGTTACCTACAGCAGATTATGAACTCAACCCTGGGCACATATCAGGTCCAGGCCAGCAACATAAGTGACCAATTACTGTCCAATGTAGTGTCACCCAGGAACAAGTATTCCACTGTATTACCTAAACACAAACCAGGATCTTGAGTCTTGAAAAGTCAGGACAGTAGCAATCAGAACATACTCTTGATTTGACTATAGAAGATTTGCTTAAATTCTACAATTCTCTGGATTAAGCTACTCCTGTGATCATTGAAAAACACCAAGGATCCTGTTACGGCAAACTAAAATTATACAAAGCCATGATAGTCCTGAGAGAAGTCTTCAGAGCTTGGTCCTAGAACAAAGTCCCAATCCTAGAAATAAGGCTGGAAGAGGTAAACAAACAGAGGTTAAGGAGCTATTATGATGTTAGGGATGCCCAAGGAACAAATCCAGAGAATAAGTCCAAAATATCTATAAGCAAAACTTCAAAGAAAAACACACTAGATCAATCATAATGTCTAAAAGAAATAAAACAAGAGTTTATTGAGTCTTTTTATTTATTTATTCATTCATTCATTTATTTATTCATTCATTTATTTATTTACTTATTCATTGATTCACTTATTCATTATTTATTTATTTACTTATTCATTCATTAATTTATTATTTATTTATTGAGAGTTTAACCAGATTGACTAAAATGATGGAAAGGGAAAGTGATAAATGTTGGGGGGTATGTGGAAAAATTGGGACACTAATTCATTGTTGATGGAATTCTGAAATGATCCAACCATTTGGGAGAGCAATCTGGAATTATGCTCATAGAGTTATGAATTATGCCCAAACCACTTTTATCCTTTGACCTAGCAATACCACTGCTGTGTCTATTTCCAATGATTAGGGAAAAAGGAAAAGAACCTATATGTTATAAAATATTTATAGCAGCTCTCTTTGTGGTGGCAAAGAACTAGAAATTAAAGGGATACCCATTAATGGGGAATGACTGAACAAGTTGTGGTTTATGATTATGATGGAATACTCATGTACAATTAGAAATGATGAATTCAGGGGTAGCTAGGTGGCATGGTGGATAAAGCACTGGCCCTGGATTCAGGAGGACCTGAGTTCAAATCTGGCCTCAGACACTTGACACTTACTAGCTGTGTGACCCTCGGCAAGTCACTTAACCCTCATTGCCCTGCTGGAAAAAAAAAAGAAATTATGAGTTCAATGATTTTAGAAAAAAACAGAAAGACTTGCATGAAATAATGAAGAGCAAAATGAGCAGAACTAAGAGAACATTGTATACAGTAACAGAAATAGTGTTTTAAGAATGACTTTGAGTGAATATTATTTTGTTTTTTTGGTGAGGCAATTGGGGTTAAGTGACTTGCCCAGGGTCACACAGCTAGTAAGTGTCAAGTGTCTGAGGCCAGATTTAAACTCAGGTACTCCTGACTCCAGGACCGGTGCTCTATCCACTGCACCACTTAGCTGCCCTGAGTGAATATTATTTTGATTATTATAAATACCCAAATGAACTATGAAGGACATATGAAGAAAGATATTATCTGTATCCAGAGAAAGAACTGATAAAAAGAAGAATGTATAGAATAATTTTACATACATTTGTGTCTAATAGTACTCATCACCACTAGGGTGGGGGTGTGTTAGGGTACAAAAAAAAAGCAAAGAAGAAATTTACATGGTAATTTTGTTGTCTATTTGAAAGCAATAGCAAGTTGTGCATAGTAGATTTGCAGTTTCATATGCTATCACCTTTTTCATTATACTATGTTACAGAAATGCTTGTTTTATTCCATAAATTAGAAAAAAATTTAAAAAGAGCTAAAAAATTTTAAATAGAGTTGAAAATGATATTATAAATGAATTGGAAGTGATTAAAAAAAGGAACTAGAAAACAAAAGTAAGATTTGGAGGAAAGTCTTGGAAAGAGAAAGAACTGCTTAGGGATGTAAAACCTTACCCAAACAATAGACTTCTTGAAAATTATAATGAATCAAAATGTGATGAATTATAATGAATCAAATTGAAGTTAACAACTTTATGAGACAAAAAATGTTAAAATGAAAGCAAAAGAGGGGCAGCTAGATGGTGCAGTGGATAGAGCACTGGCCCTGGAGTCAGGAGGTGCTGAGTTCAAATCCAGCCTCAGACACTTAACACTTACTAGCTGTGTGACCCTGGGCAAGTCACTTAACCCCAATTGCCTCACAAAAAAAAAATGAAAGCAAAAGGCAAAAAAAATTTAAAAAGAAAATGTAAGATATCCCATATAAAAAACAACCAACCTGGAAAACAGATCAAGGAGAAATAATTTATGAATTATTAGACTACCTGAAAACCATGAC
Organism: Dromiciops gliroides; assembly: GCF_019393635.1. Taxonomy (NCBI): domain Eukaryota; kingdom Metazoa; phylum Chordata; class Mammalia; order Microbiotheria; family Microbiotheriidae; genus Dromiciops; species Dromiciops gliroides. The sequence goes on from NC_057861.1 coordinate 193,724,129, forward strand.
CAAAAAAGGACCTACAAAACATATTTCTGCATATCATTAAAAAAAACAAAAACCTTCCCAGACATTGTAGAACAAAAGTGCATAACAAAATCCACTGACAACCTCTTGAAAGAAACCTTACAATGAAAAATCCTAGGAAGGTCATAGCTGAAAAACAGAGCTTTTAGATCAAAAAGAAAATACTGCAAGCAGCACAAAAGAAAGAGTTCAAGTATTGAGAAGCCATAGTTAAAATCATGCAAGATTTAGTGTTTATTCCTATAAAAGAATAGAGAGCTTGAGACATGATAATCCCCAAATGCAAAATATGTATGCTTACAACCAAAAATAATTATTCAACAAAACCAATTATAATTCTACTCATGGAGGAAGATAGACCTTTAATGAAATACAGGAGAACTGAGCATTTTTGGAAAAGACCAGAACTGAAGAGAAACTTTGAAATATAAATATGGGAGTAAAGCGAAGGAGAAAAAAGTAAATACAGGTGAGCAAGCAGAAAAGACTTTATAAGGATTAACTGTTTACATTATAATGGGGGATTGGAGTCAAGTGACTCCCTCAAATCTTTAATGCCATCTAGGGATCATAGAAGTAGTCAAATAAGATGGAGTTTGGGAGTGATTTTATTATGTTTTGACAATCTTAAAAGAAGAGAGGAAAGGGAAGGGAGAAAGGATAAAATAGTCAAGAAAAGGTGAGGTATCAAACATATTCTACAACATAATTAGGGGGCATAATAAGAAATCTATGCAAATTAGGAAAGGCATCAGGGAGTGGATGTCAATAACATCCCATTTTCATCTATTCTGGTCAAAGGAGGGTAGAACACTTCCAGAGTTTATTGCTGAAATACAGTCAACTCAGTAGGGAAACAGGAAGGAGCAGGAAGAGGAGAAACAAGTTAAGGTGGGGGGAGAGATAGAATTAAGAAATGATTAGTGGGGCAGCTAGGTGGCTCAGTGAATAAAGCATTGGCCTTCGATTCAGGAGGACCTGAGTTCAAATCCAACCTCAGACACTTGACACTTACTAGCTGTGTGACCCTGGGCAAGTCACTTAACCTTCAATGCCTTGCAAAAAAAAAAAAAAGAAAGAAATGATAAATAATATGCAAACAAATGCAAAACTTGTAGAAGGGATGATGAAGAGGGAATTAAAATGAAACAAAGAAAGGCTATAAACCCATAATTGGTGTCTGGGTAAGGGGAAGAGAAGAAAGGTAGGGAAATAGAAGCAGATGACTTCAAGTATAGAGCACTGGTACAGAACACACCATTGGTTCCATGACCATGTAGGAGCCATCTTTTACATAAAGAAGGGGACAAAAAACAAAGAGAGAAAAGCTATAAGAGAACAAGATGGAAGAAAAGACATAATCAGTTATCATAATCATGGATATGAATGGCATGAAGTCACAGAAGAGGATTGACTAATGGATCAGAGAGTGGAGTGAGTTATCGGCGTCATTTACCCTTTTATTTCATGAGATTATAAAATTTGCTTTTTCATTGATGGTATATAAATTCATTTAAAGCAGTATCAAAATCACATTAATTTTTGTTATTTCTTCTCAATAAATCAACTAACATTTATTAAGTGAGTACTGTGTTCCAGATACTGCGCTATGTCTGGGGAATACAAAGACAAAAATGAAACAGTTCTTGCCCTCAAGGAGCTTACATTCTATTGGAAAGGTAATAGGTTAATAAATATGAATGTACAAAGGATGGGGGTGGGGTAAAGATTAGACTTGTGATTTCATTAATGTAGTGAATATATGCATAATGAAAGTACCTCTAATGATAGAGGGTGGCACTTTCTTTTAAATTTATAATCTTAATGAATTGCCTAGAGCAGTGATGTCAAATTCCAGATAGCAATGGATCCCTGTAGGCTGCATACTGATTTAGAAAATTGCAAATTGGCATGATCTTTATTGTATTGTATTCTTAGTAGTATTTAATATTTAATTAATATTTTTATTAAAAATACTTATTTTGTTAAACATTACCCAATTATGTTTTGATCTGATTTGGGTGGTACTCAGGAGTTTTGCAGGCTGCATACAGGCTGTGATACCTCTGTCTTAGAGCACCAAAAAGTCTAGTGATTTACCTAGATCATAGAGGCAGAATAAATCAGAAGCAGGATTTGAACCAATCTTTTCCTGGGTCTTAGGCTACCCATCTCTCCAATAGGTAGTGCTGTTATAGTTTGGGGGATCTTCATATAGAAGATGTCCCTTGAGCAGTTTTGAAGGAAGCAATGAATTCTAAGAAGCAGAGGTAAGGAGAGAGAGCATTCCAGGCATTAAAGACCATGTAGTATGTGATGAATGACAAGAAGGCTATTCTGACTTAACTATAGAGTTCAGGAAGAAGATAGTGCATCATGAGGTTGAAAAGGTAGGTTTGGGAGAGGTTAAGGGATTTAAAAGTCACACAGAGGTGTTTATATTTCATTCCAGATGCAGTAAGTAATCTCTGGAGTTTATTGAGTAATGGAGCACTGGACTCAGACTTGTACTTTAAGGAAATGATTTTGGCAGCTGTATGTAGGGATAAATTGGAGAAGGGAGAAACTTGAGGCAAGAAGACAAATTAGGAAGTCACTGCAATAAACTAGGTGAGAACTGATGAAGAATTTAAGCAACTGGTCATGTGAATGGAGATGAGGATAGATGTAAATATGTTTGTGGGAGGGAATGAGAATTTATTAAGCACCTAACACTTTGCAAGTATTATCTCATTTGATTCTCACAACAGTCCTTTGAGGCAGGTACTATTATCATCCCCTTTTTACAGTTGAAAACCTTTCAATGGGATAGTTGAATATAGATAATAAATAACTTACCCAGGATTACACAGGTAGTAGGTATCTTAGGCTATGTTGAAACTCAGTACTCTTTCCACTGGGCCACCTCATTGTTGTAGGGGTAGAAATGAAATGATGATAACTGATTGGATATGTGTGATGAGAGAGAATGAGAATTTGAAGATGACAGTAATGCTATAAACTCAGGTGAATGGAAGGATGACAATATTCTTCATAGAAATAGGAAAGTTTTTGGGGAAAAAAGGCTAGTTTTAGGGAGGAGGAAGAAAATGAGTTTTGTTTCAAATGTAGTTAGAATCCATATTATAGAAACTAATAAGATAACTAACTAGGATAACTATAGAATACTATCATGTGAGATCTATGAGTTTGTTTGTTTTTTTTAGTGAGGCAATTGGGGTTAAGTGACTTGCCTAGGGTCACACAGCTAGTAAGTGTTAAGTGTCTGAGGCTGGATTTGAACTCAGGTACTCCTGACTCCAGAGCCAGTGCTCTATCCACTGTGCCACCTAGCTGCCCCAGAACTTATGAAGTTTTTGAATGTTCAGGAAAAGTGTACTTTCAAATGTATTTGGAAAAAGTAAAAAGGCACTGACCTGGGGGCATTTATTTTCAAGGGAAAAAACCCAAATAAAAATATGAAAATTGAAAGGTTATCTAACAGAATTCTACCCCCAAATCAGACTAGATAACTTGAAAGCTTCCTATATTATTCAGAATCATAGAATCTCAGAATTGGGAAGCACTAAACATAATCCACACTTTATTTAGAATCCTCTCTATCATATACTTGATAAGAAGTTATCCAGCCTTTGCTTGAAAGCTTCTAAAGACATGTAACCCCTTTCTCCCAATGCAACGTATTCCACTATTGAAATTACCTTTAGTTATAAGAACATTTTGCCTTAGATCATGCCCAAATCTGTCTCCCTACAACTTCCACCACTGCTCTTAGTTTCACACCATTGGATAAGTGGATGAAATCTAAATCTCTCTTTCAAATGGGAGCTCTTCAAATGCTTGAAGATATGTCATGTCCCTTTGAGTCTTCTTCTTCTTTTTTCTTCCCGATGGGACATTAGAGATTACCAATTCAACTCATTTGGTAGGTGAGCTGAGTGAGGTGTAGAGAGGATAAATGACCTAAGGGAAGAACTAGGACTTGAATTCAAGTCTCCAGTGTTCTTTTTATGTCTAGTTCCTCCTCCCATCCCTGCCCCACCCCATGCAACTTTCATAAGGAACACAGAGCATCCTACTCTGACCTGGCTGCCAAATGATTTTATTCCCAGAATATTCTCCCTCCCCCCACCCCCCTTCCCTTGTTCCCTAACCAGTCCTCCTTGTTCATTTCAGTTTTAGGAATTTTAAAAGAGAGACTAAGGCATCAGCCTTTGTGTACCTTTGCCTTGCTTAAATCCAATTCACAAAAGAGTCAAGACATAACCGCATGATGCCACTGTCCTCTTTGAAAACAGACAAACAATAACAATAAGGAATTTTAGATGAAGCTCATTTTTTAGGGTTGGGACCTTAGGCTTATTCAGACAATCAGAAACCTCTTGATATGAAGTTGTGATGCCCCTACCACATCTTCCCATTTTTTTTTTTTTTAGTGAGGTAATTGGGGTTAAGTGACTTGCCCAGGGTCACACAGTTAGTAAGTGTTAAGTGTCTGAGGCCGGATTTGAACTCAGGTACTCCTGAATCCAGGGCGGTGCTCTATCTACTGCGCCACCTAGCTGCACATCTTCCCATTTAATAGATATATAACAAAATAACCATTATGTCTCTTCCTCAGATGAGAATGTCTGAGATACAGTATTCAATATTATAAGTGTATATGTCACAAAATCACAAGGGTACAGAAAACCCTATCTAAATGTTTTTAAAGATCCTTCCCTCCCTCTTCTTATAGGCAAACTATTGGAGTAGAAGGAGCTTAGGTTAGTGGTCAAGAACCTTGAGATCAAGACCTGGCTGTCTCACTAACCATATGGAATAATAATCTTTTAAAGTCTCATTTTCCCCATCTATAAGTGAATGTAATAATATTTGCTGTGCCTACCTCATGGTGTTGTCATATGCTCAAATGACGCAAAAGTATGAAAGTGCTTTACAAATTGACAAACACTAAACAATATAAGAGATTATTGTTATCATATATGATAATGACCACCAATACCTCTTGTCAAATTGAAACATACTACCAAATCTTCTCATGAAACCCTTCTAGTAATCCAGATTAATGCAAAGATTTAGGTAGCTTGTCCAAGAGAAAAGGTTGTAGTACTAGTTCCTTTCATTTGGGTTACAATTTGAGTAATAATCACTTTGAGTGACTTAGTATAAATATTGAACTTTTAGTGTCTGGGAAGTGTCTAATATATATGGAAAGAGCAACTCAGAAATCTCTCTGCACTGCAGGGAAAAAGCAAATGGAGCAGGGCATTCACTAACTGAGGACCCACAAGAGAAAAAATAGGATTGTTCTTTTCCTTAATAAAGTAGAGGAGCTGCCTTTTGAAATACTGTGAGTGAAAAGATGGAATAACTTTTACAAAATAACTGCTTATGCTCATATACCACCATTTTCTATATTTTAGCGATTAAGGTAAAATGTTCAAATTTGTTTTTTTTTCTTTTGAATATTGAAAAACACACATTGTTTTGTTTTGTTTTATTTTGTTTTGTCCTGAGTTACAAGCAGGAATTATAAAATGCCAGAAAGCTGCCATTTCTCATTTTCCCCCCCTGTTGCTTTTCAAAATAAAGGAATGAACCAAATAGGGCACCTTGTTAGGAACATAACAAGCATAAAAGAAATATACAAAGCAATGGAATAAAAAAGCCCCTTAAAAATCATTGACATGCTTCAAGTTAGCCTCTGCGACAAGTACCTCTTAGGTCATTTCAAATTGGGGCCTACCCTTGGGACCTTATACAGATCTGAAAAAGAACACCCATTGTACCATTCCCATCATAGCTACACTCGTGTTCACTTGGGTTAATTGAGATTTTGTATACACATGGAAACTTTGGGCTGGGTATGATTGGGAGTGTTGATGTAGTTTGTAAGTGTGTGTGGACTGGGGATAATGGTCACAGGTGGGAGCTTATTTGCTTGGGAATGCCATTGATTTAAATGACAACAAGAACAACAACAAAAAAACTAGGAGCAAAGAAGACCTTTGATGAGCTGACATTCAACAAGGCATAAAAGTCATTGTGAATGAATTGTGCTTTTCTTTCTGGAAAAAAATTCTTGTTTCCTTGAGTACTTTTATAATGTATTATATATATATATACACACACACATATTTACATATGTATGTTATACATATATACATACATATATATATTTATACACATGCACACCAATATACTTGTCCTCATCTGTATTTAGTGTAAGGAATAGAGGTGTAGTACAGACATCTTTACAAGATTGTTGACTGAGGGGTGGTCACCATCTGTGCAAATTGTCTGAAATTGTGACCTCCTCTTTGCCTTCTCAGCCAGGAAGGAAATCTCACTTGGTAGATAATTTGAGGAATATTGTTTTTCCCCCCCAAAACGTTTGGCATTTTACAGTCAAAACATGTTTATACCCTTCTTGACAGGGCTTTTCTAACGCAATGGATAGACACCCTGCTTAACATTCAGGGAGGTGACAAGTTAACACCACCCACTCTGGCACAATTATACAGGGTATTGAAACAGATTGGAGAGGGTGACATTGCGTAATTAGAAAGACAGAGAATTAAACTCAGAACTTTGGTGCTTGGGACAAAGAATCTGTAATTTTTTTTTAAAAGCAAAGTTACAGTAGATTTAGTTGCCATCACAAAGGGAAAGCTTCTGTGCCTGTTCAGTCCTGCAGAATAATTTGCCTTCTACAGAGCTGAACATGTAGAAATCTCCATTAGAATATGGGTACTGAAGAATACGAGGTTTTCCTGCCTTCTCTTCTTCTTCTTTCCCTTCCCCACTTTTGATTTGATGTTGAGGAAGGGACTCAGAAGAATTTTTAAGTTCATATTTTTAATGAATATGTTTTCACCCCATTTAGTATGAATGTCTTTCATAATCATTTTGGTAAAAAATGCAAAATCATATATGCATATCCAGAGATATGATTTATCTTTTTACCATACCCTTCTTGTGGGCTGTTCAGAACAAATGGCAGTTCTGGTAGTATATGCTTTATTTAAAAAAAAATAGTGCAAAGAGCCTGGGTTCTAGAGTTGGATGTCCTGAGTCCATGTTCAGGGTTGGCTACTTGGAATCTGTGGAATGTTGGGAACACCACTCTATTTCTTAAGATCTAATTTTTCTGTCAAATGGTGGTTTTGGACCAAATGATTTTCAAGGTCTTTTCTAGCTCTAACTCCTTATGATTTTAGAATTCTCCCTACTTAGTAACTATTTAACTTGATTATTACAAAGAGCAAAACTGAAAACTATAGAATTCAGAGATTAAGAATAGAGCAGAAAAATGTATGTTGGAATTTCATTTATATTGCTTTCTGCACTGATTGTATTAAATTAATAATTGCTAGATTTCTACTTCACTCTTGATTGTACTGGAAAAAATGTATGTGAAGGCTCCTAGTTGCTGAAGTAAGACTGTGCCAACATCTTCATAATGAGTAGGGGCATTCTTTGCTGGGGAGAATCATTAGTGTGGCCAAGTCCATTTTTTAAAAAATGTGCTGTCTACAACTTTTCATGCAATTGAAATTCTTAATTAATGAAACATAGAATGGAGTCCTGGGCAACCAGAATGAAGTCACCATTATTACTATAATTGGTGGTAAGAATGGTAAAGATATAGAGAAATCATTTAAAATGACAAGAATTTCAAATTGGACTTGTAATAGCTAGAGAGATTTGCTTTTGAAATTCTCACTGTGTACCCTCTTGTTGTCTTTCAGCATTATGGGTTAGCATGTCATATTTATTTAGTGTTTGATGAGTAGGGTGTGTTTAAATGAGGTGAGACTTGGGAATTGGAGGGGAGGCTATTATATGGTTTGAGAAATTAGGCTTTGAAAAGTTGAGTCCTTAATTTCTGTCAAAAATAGTAATTTGGCATTTTTGCCTTGACCTCCCTTCTCCTCCCCCTTTTCTTCCAGCCCTTCCCATTGCTTCCTTGGTAGAGTTTATAGTCAACAATGAAATAGGAAAAGAAGCATTCACTCAAGACATTTCCAAACTTCCTGAGAGTCTGAGCATTTTCCCCTGTTGGTTTGCTTACTTCAAATAATAACCAGATTCCACTTGTAAATTCTGTCATCCTCCTTGACGGCCCCCTGCTGCTCTGCTGTCCTTAAGGTAAATAGGTCTCTTCAGCACAGAAGAAGTGCTATTTGTGGAGAGGTGTAATTAGAGGCAATGTACTAATACGGTAGCACTGCCTCAATGAAGGGAAAGAGAGAGAGCTGGGCATCTTGAGCTGCACATTCCACCAGAATTAATGTTTAACTGTATTCATGATGAGCCAGTTGGATTAATATGGATTGGTACCTTGACCTTAGCCAAGCAAAAAACTCATTTGAATGGCTGCATCTTTGCATTCATTTTGTCATGTTGTGTGCCAGGAAAGTCATGTTCTTCACAGTGACCGACTAAATCCTGGGCCCTTTAAGATGACAAGAGGGAGCAGGGGGGCAAAGCACATCAGCTGAAAGCAGTCGTTTGCCTCCTCAGTGGAATCTGGTCAAAATTACAGTAGATTAGTTTGCATTTTACAAGTCAGGTAAATATATGCCCCATAAAATGGATGTTGTCCCCATCATGTGGAAACTTGTCTGTTGAATTTCTGCTCAAACAGATGGTGATTGGTATCTCAAAGTTCTCAGTTACATACCACCCCGAAACCATATTGTTATCTTCTCCAGAAACAAACAAACAATTTAGCCTGACCTATAGTTTAATGTGTAAAAAAAAAGAGAGATGGTCAATGACCAATGCCTCACTGTAGTAATAAAATGTCTAGACAGCAATTAACATCCATTTCCCCTAAGAATGTAACTGTGTCATCAGAAAATCTTTACTGCTTTGCAAGGAACCAATCTAAATATATTTCATCATTAATCAATTTCTAAATCTGAGGAGGATTTGCTCAAACAGGATTTGCTTGTTGTTGAGCTTGCAACCATTTTATCAGAAAAACAAAGATTCAGGGAGGATGTTGTCTTTGCTGCCAATCCAGCCAAGACTACTCCATGGAGTCTTCTGGGTGGTGGGGTTTGCTTGGGTACCCCAAACACTTTGCAAGTGCATTTGCCCTCTAGTGTCTCTCAAGATTCTCGTATGTTTTGCTGCTAGATCCTTTGTGCTTAGATCAAACTGCAAAGATTCTGCTTGGCAGGTATATTTACACAGAATGGCCTTGTAATGGTGTTTTGTTATAACTGCCTATGAATTGATGTGGAAACATGAATACATTTCTTCTTCCTGCTCTCTTCCTCTATCAATTCCTGCATTTTCACACCCATTTGGGACAAATCACTTTATCTTTCTGGCATTCATCTGTAAAATGAGGGGGTTGAATTAGACAACTGCTAAGGTCTCTTTTTTACTCCAAATCTACTTGAGAAGTCAGTGTGGCAAGGTCAATAGGACTTGTCCAGAAGATATTTATTAGGTATGTGACTCTGGGAAAATCATCTATTCTGTCTATGCCTCAGTTTTATCATGTGTAAAATGAGAAGGTTGGAACTTGATGTTTTCTAAGGTACCTTCAAGCTCTAATTCCCATGGTTCCCTTTTTCTACCTTTCCAACTTTCTCATCACCTTGAATCACTTCCCCCAAAGGTTTAATTTCTCGACCTATAGGTGAAGTCTGAGAGGAATATTACTGATTATTGTCAATGCTAGAAATTGAACTGTTTACTCTTGAGCTCATTTAGAAGAGGATTATTACCAAATTTCTCTCAGGAGCAACTTTATTTTTCTTTTCTTTTTTTTTTAAACCTTATCATTGATCTAATTACCTAAAAGGATTTGGATGAGTCTGAGAATGGTACAAACAAGTCCTAAAACTGTGAAGGGAGAGAAGTTTTTGATGGGTATACAAACAAATACAGAGAATAGTACATAGAGAAGACCAACATCTTTGTATACACTGGGACTTTCCCTCTTCCCCAACCCCCAATAATTAGGGGGGCTGAAAACTGCTTTTAGTCCAAACCTTGAATGTCTGTGGTAACTTTGCCACTGCTGTTCTCCATTAAAGCTGAGACTGTAATAAAATAAATCAAAATGTACACTGGTACTTCAGAGATGAAATCATGATTTTTATGCAGCCCAGAGATCACAGCAACTAGACAGGCCATGTAAATATCTATGTTTATGTGCACAGATGTATCAAATGAAAACGCATTGATACCGGGATCTTTCTTCTCAAGTAACTTTCTGATGGCAGCAATAATTCTATGCATTTTGGTATGGTAATTCTTTAAAGAGTTCAGGACACTTTACAATTGCCACTTAAGTTGTCATCATGGTAGCTAGTTGATGCAATAGTTTAGACATCATTGGATCTATATGAGGACTCATTTCACAGGCAAGTAAAGTGATTCACAGAAGAGTTGGTAATGAGCATAAATATAATAAAATCCTCACAGAAGATTAATTTGCCTAGACAATACTACAAATGTATGCACCAATCACACATATATTTGTTAATTTGTATGCTACATTATATTACTAGTATGTGCCCCGATTATGTTACTTTCTAACTGTGTGATCCTGGGCAAATGATTTAATCTTTCTGAGCCTTAGTTTCTTCACACACACACACACACACACACACATATATATATACATATACATATACGTATTTTGGGGGGGGCAGGGCAATGAGGGTTAAGTAACTTGCCCAAGGTCACACAGCTAGTAGGTGTCAAGTGTCTGAGGCTGTATTTGAACTCAGGTCCTCCTGAATCCAGGGCTGATGCTTTATCCACTGCACCACCTAGCTGTCCAGTTTCTTCATATATTATAATGAAGAAACAATATTTGTATTGCCTACCTCTGAGGGTTATTGTGTGGAAAGTACCTTGAAGTGTGATATATAGATAGGTAGGTAGGTAGATAGATGGATAGATAGATAGAAAGACATATATATATATATATTTACTGTTAAAAATTAATGTGTAGTTTTCATACCTATCCTCCTACAAAACAAATTGAACCAGAACTCACATAGACAAATCAGAGAAGGCAATCCTTACCTCTCCTATGACAAGCGAGTACCTGGAACAAATTCAGGAACATCTAAACAAATCAGAGAAGGCAATCCCCACTTCTCCTATGACAGATGAGCACCTGAATACAACCAAATCAGAGAACGTGATATATCTGCCTGTCTCCTACGAACAGATCAGAGAAATAATGTTTAATTTCTCCTATGGAAACAAATCAGAGACAGACAGAAAAAACATAAATATCAATTTAATATTTTATTGTCCCAGGAAGCAAGTTAACAAAACATGATCATGTGGAGACTCCCCTCCTAAGAGAGAAGCTCAGAGGACTCCATATTTCTGAGGGTATATATGGTTTTAGACCACTGATTACAGGATGTTGTCAGTTTCAATAGTATGATACAGAAATCAACCCAGAAGCAAAAAGCAGTTTAACAATTTCAGTTATTACAAGTATGGAGGAAATACAGAAGCATCATGATAAGACTATAGGATTCCAAAAGAGGGTTTGGCAAGGATGAGGAAGCTCAGATGTTACCATAAGATAGGGACTTACTATCCTGAGGGAAAAGAAGTCACTAGGTAGGGTCTTTTATCTGCTAGCTATCTGGGTTCAGGTTTGGAGTTCAGTTGAAGGACATTTTGCTCCTATTAATCCAGGGTTTCATAAAACTCCCCTTGGATAATAAGGTACCTCCATCAAATCCAGGTGATCCATATATTCATATTAACAATACATATTTATAGATGATAGACAGACAGACAGATAGAGGGAATGGTTGATAGACAGATAAAATAATTGATAGGTAAATTGATAACACATTTACTAAGTTTTTACTATGTGCTAGACACTATGTTAAGCACTGGGTATACAAAAACAATTAAGCAGGACGGTTCCTGTCCTCAAGGAGCTTACATTGTAATTGGGGAAAACAACATATAAATGGGTACCTGAGCAGCAGCAGAATTCAGAGATTGTCAGAAGTGTGGAGAAGTCCTAGTTCCTGGCAAGATAATGTGACCCATTGACCCTGGGGTGGAATCCAAGATTCTTGTGGGAGGAGGATAAGGAAGATGGTGAGAATGCCGGCAGTATGCTATGGAGATGCTATATAAATTTGAATCTCTGTTATTGGCACATGTATTTTAGATTTGTAAATGCTAAAATCATTTAAAATACATGTTGGTTCTTGAGGTCAGGAACTGTCTTGTTCACTTGTATTTGTATTCCCCCAAATTGAGCACACTGCGTGGAATATAGCTGCTTAATAAATGCTTGTTGGTTATTGATTGAATGATTGGTATTACATAAAAATGGTTAAGTGAGTCATTTATTCAAAGATTTGGAAACATTGACTTTCTGTATTTATAAAGTAATCGTGTGCTACCTTTTAATCCTTGCATCCTTATTTTAAGGGACAAATCACCATCCTCATTTTATTTAAGTAAGGATATTGCTTTCTTATAATGATATATTTAGTGAAACCCAAATTATATAGCTTGGTGTACATCTCATATACATTCTGTATATGGAATAGGCTTCTGTTATGTGTCTTCAGTGTTGGGACCACGAGGATACTTTTTTCTTTAGGTAAAGGATCTGTGATTTTGGCCAGCCTGAGAAGCTCCTGGTGTGAGACTCAGCTATGACTTAGTATATAAGTTCTAGAGAATTGCATGATTTGTGCAGGGTCATATGGAGAGTAAGTGTCGGAGTCTGGCATTTTAATCTAATATCTCCAAGGTTTCCCTGACTCTAAGAATAATACTCTATCCTCTACTACCTATTGACTAATTTATTGGGAGCATGATGGAATCCTGGCTTCACACTGGATAAGAGTATATTCTTTATAAATATGGTCTTTTGTGGAGGTTTGACAAGGGTTCAAAATAAAGATACTATCATGCAGCTTTTGAAAAAATTCTTTTATTGATTTTATTTATACTTTGTCGGGTAAAATAAATTTATCACAAGTTATGCTATATGCATATTAGCAGGACAAAAGGGTCCAATATAATCATTTAGAAACCATAAATAAAAATATGTTAAAGTTTAAGGACATATGATTTTGAAGGAAGGCCCCTAAATGTCTGAAAGAGAAAAGCAATAATTTGACTTGGCGCCCAGGTACTGGGTCATCTAAACCCCCACATTGTGCCATTGTGGTGACATTAAATGTAGGAACCAAACATTTTGGGGGATAGTAACAATTCCCACAAGACACTGGGCCAGATGAACTTGTAGGCTGTGCCCAGTTGTCATGGGCACAAGCTCTTTCTGGTTTGCCTCTATTTTATGCCATGTCTTTTTTTGTAAAGGGCTCTCTTTAGAGTTTTCTGAGAAATTTACATAATTGTCCATTATCCCAGTTCCTTATTCTTTGCCTTTCAATATTTGTCCCTTCTAACATTCCATAATATATCAATCACTGATCCCTGGCATAGGCGCAATTCATTTTCTTCTGGATGTTATTGAGATTGTAAATAAATGCCACGGCATCAAGGAGCAGACAAGACGGAGCCTGTCAGATCTGGAAGTCGGCAGCAAAGTTATAATTACAACAGAGTGGTGCGAGGTGAATTCCTTCCATCCATAGATTTAATTGTCATCAGCTGCTGAGGAAGGGGTGAAGGAAATAGGGGAAGGGGTGGAGGGAGGGGTCATGGGGCAAAGGGACTATGACCATATCCATTGGAGGATTTTTTTTGCAGCTCCTTTGGTTTCTTCATAAATATATCTCCAGTAGGACTGAGCGATAGACCACTGATGCCACTGTGATAGGACATCACTGTTGAGGACTTGTAAAATTGGAAAGCCAAGAACATTTTGGCTATGAGCAAAAAAGCTGATTCAAAAAAGGAGGGCAAAGCTGTATGGGACTCCCAAATAGTAAACCAGCCTTACATTTCTTGCATTAAGCCACCGCTTCATAAAGGTTCGAGTATCAATTCTCCCCCTCCAACCTCCATAAAAAAACTGGCAGGTTTTTTTTTTTTTAATTCTTTTCACGCAGCTACCTAGGATGGTGCATTAGAGCAGTTCTTACATAGGCTCAGTTGTGGTCAAGTGGACATAGAAAGCAGGCAGCTCAACTAATTGCCCTTTCACATCCTCAGAATTCCTTGCTGTTTAATGTCAGTCTCAAGCGATGATTACAATAATAGTAATGCTAATGATGATGGGGACAAAGATTATATGTAATAAACAGTCATAATCAGAAAGCTAATAATTATCTTGCAACCACAATGAGACTTCTAAGTTTTACACTTCTTGTAGTTTTAAAAAATTCTTAATTACAATACAGCTATTAATGAGAAATGGCTTTATAGAAATGGCACAGAAATACATCTTAATAAAAGATGATATGAAATTTTGTTTCTCCAAAGAAGCCTATGTCAGATTTGAAAAGTAGGCTTATTGTTTTGGATTTTGTTTTAGGCTAAAAGGAAAAGAAACATCCAACTTTTCCTATATCAGTGGACATTCCTTTAGCAACTGACTGAGCTTTTGGGCAATGATGTGAGGGTAGCATGAGAACAATTGGCATATACCTGTAGGATAGTCCCTCTTTTCATTTGGACAAAGGCAATAGAAATTTATCTTTAATTTCAGATTGATATATGCCTTCAAAAAGGATTTTATTTTGCTGAGTTCCCTTTCCTATTTCCGTGTGCTATCTTATTCTTGATTGCTATCAAGATTTAAACTTTTTTTAAAATTCAAAGTGGCTTTTTATTTTTAAGATAGTCAATCAGTGGAGCCCATTTGAAACATGTCACCAAAGGGGGAAAGTACTATAAAGTTTCTTGCTACCTCACAGGAAATTACAAATGTAAGTTCCCTTTGAGTGGATTGTCTTTTTGTAGAATCAAGAAACGTTATGTAGGTCCTGAAAGTGGGATTTGGCTCCTGATGTGCATACTGAGCATTAATGAGAAAAGCTCATTCTCACATTGCTGTCATTCACAACACATACATAGCAGAGATAAAGTTGTCTGCAAGGATGCAGCTTCAAATGGAAACATGCCCTTAAAGCTAACCTTTCTACAGCATTCTGGGACGGGGAGGGGGAACTTGTAAAAGAGAAAGGTGAAGAATGTTGAAGCTGAAGTCCTATTTCTCCAGTCCTGGGTTCTTCCTCCATAGATAGCTCTCCTAGACTGCCAGGGGTCCTTCCATGCCTCAGTTATGTTCAGAACTGGCAGGCTAGCTTTTCAAAGGTCACTTGGGATATGACTGGTGTTTGGCCAGAGAATGGCAAGCTGCTCCTCTAATCCTATGGGGAGAACTTTGCACTTTGTAAAGGTCTAACAGAATGTAGACTCCCCTTTGCACCTCGATTAACACTTTAACATCTTGTTATGTCTGTCACTTACCCCTTTTGTGATTTCATTAAATGGTTTAGGGAAGCAAATTAGTTGATTAGGGATATCCTGAACAACAGCCCAAACCTTTCCTGTCTCACCCAAAGCAGCATCTTTCTTCTCAAATAAAGGAACCTCTTTTGACTTCTGAGTCTAAGGTTTTTTAGACTTTGGGTCTCACTAGCCTGTTCATTTGAAATTCTCTACTTCCACATTGGAGAGTTCTAGCTGAGCTCAGCAGGTCTTTGCAGTAAGGAAATTTTATATAAACTTCCCCGTATACAGGGCACTGAAAAATTAATTCCATGGTTCAGGGACAAATATTGAAGGTGAACCTAGCTAAGTGCTCTCTTGCCATGAATCAGAATCCACACAAGCAATTCATCTTCCTTGTTTTTCCCCCTTGTACAAAGTCTACCTCCGTAGACGGGGAGGTTGTGGGTGGGTAGGGACTGTTGGGTAGAAAGAAGCTCTGAAATACAACACATTTCCTGTTCCTAGAAATTTTTTTTTAAGCGAAAAAGGTTGCTTTTGGTGTCTGATTATCCTGAGCTCTTAAGTCATGCATGGTTATTATATTCCTACTGAAAAAACCACAAAAGAGAAGGACTAAGATTATAGGTATCTCTTTTTAAACACTATATCATGTTTCAATGAAAAAGAGAAGATTAAGAAGCCCAGGCAGTGAAATAAGAAACAAGTCCCCACAATAGGATAATATGTCAGAATGTTTGTTCACAAGGGCTACAGGACTGAATTTGAAAAACAAATGATTGTTTGTGTTTTCAAATCAGAACTGGTTTTGGTTTTGTTTCTCTTCCCCCCTGCCCCCCATAAAAAGGGTGGGGGCAGAAAATAAAGGTGCATGTGGTAGTTGAGCACATTATAAACAACACATGAGGCCCACTGGGGATCCTAAAACCAAGATCTCTTTTCCTGAGCCAGAGAAACATACCCTCACCCTTAGTCTGCAAAAATTGCCAGTTTAGGGTGTGTCTGTGGAAGGAGAAGTTGCAGCTGGAAACAGGGTTTTTAATGTGGTCAGGGAAATGCTGGTACTATACTATATTGAAAAGTGTGTGTGTTGGGAGGGGAAGTGTAGGGCAGCACAGATAAAGAAAATGAGAGTCCATAGAATTCTTTTTTTTTTTTTTTGTGAGGCAATTGGGGTTAAGTGACTTGCCCAGGGTCACACAGCTAGTAGGTGTTAAGAGTCTGAGGCCAAATTTGAACTCAGGTCCTCTTGACTCCAGGGCCAGTACTCTATCCACTGCACCACCTAGCTGCCCCCAGTCCATAGAATTCTTAAGGTTATGTTTGTCTATTGAATCTACCATCTTGACTGAATTAACTTGCCAATGGAGTTAAATAATTACTTTGTTTTCTCCTGCTTAATTCAGGATTTGGGTTATTTGGTCCTCTGGTTCATAGCTTGAGAATGACTTTGCATTTTGATTTGTTTTATTTGGGAAGAAATTGCTTGGGGCTAGTGGTCTTGACAATAGACAATGTGGCTTGTAGGCAGCCCACCTCTCTGGCTGCAGGAGCTTCCAAAGAATGTTCTAGGTTCTAGGGATGCTATCTCATCCCTTTCCTTGAATCTGTTGTCTCTGGCTATGGCATTTGGGCTAGAAGCCACTATTCTGCTTATCTAAGACCTAAGAATTCAGCCTCCATAACCTCTCATAATAGCACAAGGTCAGTGTCATCAATTGTTGTTGCTACTGCTGGAGTCTTGACTCTTTCTGGCACATAGTAAATGTTTTATAATTGCTTGTTGACTTGACTTGATAAAGCCTGCCCAACTTCCTATTTCCTGCTTTTCTTACATCTGAGCTCCAGTGATAGGGGGCAGTGTTTACCACAGGAATGGAGTGATGAAAGTTAGGTCTCTGCCTATTTCTCTGTAGTAACCTGTAGTGTTCTTTTCACTATGTGGTAGTATGGGGGATGAAAGGTATAAAAACAATAATCTGCTAGTGCCCAGTAGTTTGCCACAATAATTTGTCCAGATTGTTTTGTGCAGGTAGTCTGGAAGAGAACATAACCTTTCACCCTACTCCTAATGTGATTCTATCCTTCCATCTGTATTAGCTTTTTTAATTTTTTTTTTAGTGAGGCAATTGGGGTTAAGTGACTTGCCCAGGGTCACACAGCTAGTAAGTGTGTGTTAAGTGTCTGAGGCCAGATTTGAACTCAGGTACTCCTGACTCCAGGGCTGGTGCTCTATCCACTGCACCACCTAGCTGCCCCTATATTAGCTTTTGAGGAAGGTGTTTGGCAGTGGTCAAATTGATATTCTTTTTTAAAAAAAAGTTTTTATTTATTTTGTGAAATATTTCTTAATTACATCTAAACTTTTTTTTAAACATTAATTAAAAAAATTCCAATTACAAATTCTCTCCCTCCATCTGACCCCTTCTTTGCCTTTTGGAAAGGCAAATAATATGATATCAATTATACATATGAAGTCATGCAGAACACTTATCCATATTAGCCAGATTGGAAAAGAAAACACACACCCCAAACAAGAAAAATAATGTAAAAGAAAGGTATACTTCAAATTGTACTCAGACTTCATCAGCTGTCTTTCTGGAGGTAGATAGCATTTTCATCATGGGTCTTTTGGAATTGTCTTGGATCACTGTCTCCATCAGTCAGCAAGTCTTTCACAGATGATCATCCATACAATATTGCTGTTACTGTGTAAACTGGTGTCCTGGTTCTGCTCACTTCACTTTGTGTCAGTTATATGTCTTCCCTGGTTTTTTGGAAACCATTCTGCTTATCATTCATACAGCACAATAGTATTCCATCAAAATCATAAGCCACAACTTGTTCAGTCATTCCCCAATTGATGGACATCCCTCAATTTTCAATTATTTGACATTACAAAAATAAGTGCTATAAATATTTTTGTACATATAGGTACATTCCCTTTTTCTTTGATCTGTTTGGGAAATAAACCTAGTAGTGGTATTACTGAGTCAAAGGCTATGCCCTGTTTTATAGCCCTCTGGGCATAGTTTCAAATTGTTCTCCAGAATGGTTGGATCAGTTCACAACTCCACCAACAGTGCATTAGTGTTCTTATTTTTTCCATATCCCCTATAGCATTTATCATTTTCCTTTTCTCTCATGTTAGCCAATCTGGGAGCTATTTTAATTTGAATTTCTCTGGTCATCGAATTGATATTCGTAAAGCACAGGTCTGATCAAATCACTTTCCTGCTGAAGAAGCTTTAGGGCTTCCCTATTTCCTGTAGGATAAAGATATTAATCATCAAACTCCCATCTTTATGATTCTCTTTCATTCACTCTCCAATTTCAGACAAAATGTCCTACTTGCTTTTCTCACATATAATACCCTATCTTTCAATTTAATGAATTTCCAGAAACTGGCCACTCTTATTCTTGTACTTTCTTCATACCTAAAATGTCCTTCCTCCTCACTACTACCTCTTAGAATCCCTAACTTTCTTTAAAGTTCAGCTCAAATGCTACCTCCTTCAGGGTTTTTTCTTCTGTCAATTCTCCTCTTCCCCTATTAAGACTCTCTATTTTCCTGAAGTTACTTTGAATCTATAGTATATAATTTTTGAATTGTTGCACATATATAAATATGAATATTTATATGTACTTCTCCCAGTAGAATGTGAACTCCTTGAGAACAAAGACTGATTTTTTTTTGTATGTAGCAATCCTGATAGAAAGACTGAGTCTAAAACCAAGAAGGTTACTCAAATGTTGAGCATTTCTCTGAGAAATTGTAACAGATAGAAATGTGTCACATCTGCATTCAGTCCTAAGACTTATAATGGGCAGCCCATCTAGTGGGAAAAGCAATTATTTGTCAGATGTCAGGGTAGTCAGCAACCATTCCCTCTCCTGCTTCAGTCCACCAATATGTGGGCCAATTATTGGGACCAACACTGCTGGTTGGCATGATACAGAACTATTGACCTTCCCCTTCCCAAACTCAATCTTCATTGCTCCATTGCCTCATTATACCATTGCCCAGTTCCTACCAGCCACTAGCCACTCTCAGCCAGATGTTGATAACACCCCCATCCCCACCACTGCCAGAGGTTTTCCAGAACACCATTCTACTCTTCCCTTTGGCACTATCCTTTTGGTAGGGGACTATCTGAACTACCATTGTTTGACAGCATCCTTGGATCCTTGCCATCCTCCCTACAGTTTCACCTGCTAGAATTTAAGTACCATCTAGCTTTTCCATCTGTTTTAAACTGAACCGTCCTTTATGTATTGTCTTACCCAATTAGAGACTGGGCACCTTGAGAACTGGAGCTATCTCACATGTGTCCATACAGCTTACCACAGTACTTAGCATGTAGTGAGTGAGTGCTCAATAAATGTTTTTCCATTCCATTCCATTCTATAGTTGTCATTTGTTCATCCATTTGAACTTCACTGAGTTTGATTCAAAACCCACCATTTTTGATGTTTCTGAAACCCATTTTTAGGCCCTTCAATTAGTTTTGTAGAGTCTATCTATGCCAATCCCTTGGTCACTATACATCAAGAATATATTTTGGGGAGACACTCAAAAGCAACTTATGCTTTTTAAGTCACAAGGAAAAATAGGAATAAAAGTCTCATTGGCCTCTGTTGTTGGAGGTGGTTTCAGGAAAAGGATCTGACTCCACTTAGTCACTCGGTCAACAAGCATTTAATGAGAACTTACTATATTCCAGGTACTATGCTTTGTGCTGGGGATAAAAAGAAAAGCAAAAACATACTCCCTACCCTCAAGGAGCTCACATTCTAAATTGATGGGGATAGTTAATTAGACAGTCAACAAGCATTTATTCTGTGCCAACTTTGTGCAAGACACTGTGCTAAGTTCTGGACACAACACTAGCATCAAGTTCTAGCTGTTTCTAACATTTCAATTGTACAGCTCTATCTTCTTTGACCTTTGACTTAATAGACAATAAGATTTTTGGGTTGCCAGTGCATCTATTATTCAAATAATTTCTTTATATCATCTAGAAATAAGTAGGCAATGAAGTCTCTGGAATTGGATGTCTTTATTTTTCTAAAGATTCTTTAAAGGCTGATTTCTCTTCCTCAGTTGAATGCACTGAAGTTTCCTGATTTCATTAGGAATGTGGTAAGTATTTTTCTCCCTTTTTAATTAAATTTTGGTTTCAATTAAAAGCTGATCTTACTGGCAGATACTTTGTTTCACTTTCAGGTCATCAAGATTTCCTACCCCATTTCTCACTCAACTATTTTCAAGAAATATACATAAGGCTGAGGTAGACTGGTGTAGTGGGTAGAAGGCTGAGTTCTGAGGCAAAAGACCTGAATTCAAATCTTGATCCTCATGCATGCTAGGTATGGGGCTTTGGAAATGCCGTTTAGATTCAACATGCTTGAGTTAGCTCCAGAGGACTTCTTTTGTGAGGTCATATAATAGACAGGTTGTGATCTGCCCCAGATGATAATCCAAGTATTCAATTTACTCCCTTCTCTACCTCACAGACTACCTAAGGCACAGTTAAAATATTCTTTGTTTGGGGCAGCTAGGTGGCACAGTTGATAAAACACCCGCCCTGGATTCAGGAGGACCTGAGCTCAAATCCAGCCTCAGACACTTGACACTTACTAGCTGTGTGACCCTGGGAAAGTCACTTAACCCTCACTGCCCCACAAAAAAAAAAGAAAAGAAAAAAAAAGAAAATATCCTTTGTTAGCTGAGTTCTTTCCTGATCCTGTCCCATTTAGCCCAGTTAGTACTTTATCCCTCTTAAGATTACTTTGAACATGGGGTTGTAGCCATCTCCAGTATTTATTCATCCAAAGGAGTAAAGAACAAAGCCAGCAAGACAAAAAATAGAGGGCCACTTTCATGGGTCCCATGTTGGCCCTGGGTGGTGAATGCCAAAGATTTTTCCCCATGCAGAACCTTAAAAAATGTATTTTTAATCCCCATAGCAGCTAAGCTGGAAGAAAGAAGACAAAGGGAATGTCTTAGGCCAGTAAGACCCCTTTGAATGAATCCTAACCCCAGCTCAGAAATTGATAAATTATCTGCTTCTATACCATGTAGTTAGTATATCAGAACCATTTACAGAATGTCAGTGCATGCTTCAAATGATGGAGCATGGTCCTTCCAATACATATTAGTATGCTTTTCTGGAAGCAGGCTCCTTAACCTCTTCCATGTAGGTGCATCAGTTGAGCACCAGGCTTCATCCCCTGGCCCTCCTCCCCTTTCTTCTGTCACATTTAACTATTCATATGATATACCACTGGATAGAATATATGCTTATTGATGGCAAGGACTGTTTTGGCTTTCTATCTCCAGTACCTAGTATAGATTCTTGCACATAGTAGGTGAATACTGACATACTGCCTGCTACATTTTATTTTTTAACCTTATTCTTGGCAAAAAGGGAACAGAATGAAATGCTAGTAGGATAAAATATTGATAATCCCTCTTATCTTTCCAGTCTTCTTACATCTTACTCCCCAACACATACTTTTAGATACAGTAACACTAGTTTCCTGGTCCATTCATGAATAAAACACTTCATATATCAACCTGGAGTATTTTATCTGGTTGTTTTCCATGGTTGGATCACTCTCCCTCTTCTGCTCCAACCACTGACCTCCCTGGATTTCTTTTAAGTCCCAACTAAAATCCTACCTTCTACAGGAGGCCTCCTTTAACCCCCCAATTCCAGCACTTTCCTTCTTTTTAATTTTTTCTAATTATTCTGTGTATACCTTGGGGGGTCGGGGTGCTCACTTTATCCCTTTCCCACTAAGGAATCCCTTTCTGCTCTTACTCCATACATGTGGACCAGGTTCTTGAAATTTCTGACTCTTTATGCCCTTATCACAGAGACCTGGGGAGATTCACTTAAGGCTTAAGTTTGGGTCATGTCTAGTTATCTCCTCCAAAAAGGGTGGTGGAGAGGGGAGTAGAAAGGTACTCAATCTACAGTGAAGATTTAGGTATAGGGTAACTATTTCATCTACACCAAAGAAATGTTAAATACAAAAGACTCATGAGTATGTTGACTAACATTTACCTAAACAACAGTACTTAATTGTTATATCATACTGAGAGACTGAGATTTAAAACATCAACATATGAAGCAGTTTTCTGGATTCTAAAATGGGATTTCACCTTGTACCTGGCTCTGCACTGTCTCCATCAAGGTCCATATCTTCTGGTAAGCCAGACAAAAAAAATGTTGGGCTCCTTCTCCTGTTGCTGCTCATCCTTTTAATTTATAAACTCTTCCTGTTACCATTCAGCTCTTACTGAGGGAATCAGGACCTCCCACTATCTTGGGCTCACAAGGTTCCCTCTGTGGGGACCAATTTTTAATTGGGGAGTGCTACCTAAGCGGCTCGCCGCAATATTGGGGCAAGGAAGGAGACTGGCAGCCTCCCTCAAAACAGAACAAGATTTATTTTAACAAGAACAAACTTAAAAAAAACAAAACACAAACAGGATCAGTAGGATCAAGGGAAAGGAAATAAAATGGGGAAAGGGAAATTATAATACCTGAAAAAATATCATCGCCCAGGAATCAGCTGAAAATACACAGCAGAACACCTGTCACTTTCCAGCTTCCACCTAGAATGCCCAATTCTCCTCCCCCAAACCTAGAAACACCCCACACAGCCCCAGCCAATGGGATGGCCGCTCTGACAGTCACATGACTGCCCTCACTAGGCTTCTAATCATTATAATTTTGCCAGACCCATGTAGGCGTCAGTGAGTGGTGATGATGTGAGGTGCCAGAGCCCTGGCAATGGCTACAACCAGTGGGTGGAGCACCGTGTGGTTTGCGGAGCCCAGGCCAGTGCGCGCTGAGGCATAAAAACCTCAAATAACAATTAATTCTTTACACCTCTAAAGCTTGAAATGTCCACCCTAAGATTGCCATTATGTCACCTATGCTCAGGAAAGAAAGCACGAGAAGAGGCAACTAGAAATTTGATGGTTTCAAGCTCACCTAGGCTAGCACATGTGTTGGCTGTACCATGTGAATAGTTCATCATTTCTCCTGGGGTAGGATCCCTCACCTATTCATCATAGGAAGTTTATGGATCCCTTTAGTATGTATAACCACACAGACATATGTTTATGTGTGTGTGTGTATATATATATATATATATATACATATATATATATACGCATACATACACACATGCAAATATATACACATATTTATTCTTATATATTTACAAAGCTATTGATCAACAAGTAGGAAAGAACAGCCAGTGGTGTTTCAGGGTCAAAGGATACACACAGTTTAGTAACTTTTCAGGCATAATTCCAATTTGATTTCAAGTATCTCTGCTATTTAATTTTGTGTGATCTTGGAAAAGTGAATCTCTGAATTTCAGTTTTATCATTTGTAAGATAAGTGTTTTGGAATAAGAGAGACTTCTTTTCAGCTCTACTTCCTATGATCCTGTAAACCTAAATCAATACCACATGATGTAGGACTTAAGTACAAAAATAGGATCAGAAGTAGGAGACAGAAACAGAGAGAGACACAGAGATAGACAGAGACAGAGACACAGAGAGAGACACAGAGAGACAGAGACAGAGAAAGCTCCAGATAGACACTGGAACATTTTCTAAAGTCAGGCTAACTATGAATTATTAGTGAATTAGTAAAACAGAGTCTAAAAAAAAGAACCTGCCTTTTGCTTATATTTATATAATATATATATATATATATATATATATATATATATATATATATTCTCCGTGAGATTAGCCCTAATTTATCTTGCATGTATCTTGTTTTTACATAGTTGTTTGCATGTTGTTTTGCCCCTTACGCTACATTGAGAGTAGCCAATGGTCGTTGCCTTTGTATTCTCAGTACTGAGTGCCTACTACCTAGTCCCCAAGCTTAATAAGAGCTTGTTGACTTGAATTTGCTCTCTTGTTGACTTGACTTTCTCTTTGCTATTTCCATTTTCTGCTTGTCCATAATGTTTTAGGATCTCTATTAATCTTGAATGCTATTGAATATGCTTTTGAATAAAACCTTCAGGATTCCATCTTGAATTATTAGCTGTATATGTCTCCTTAAAGAGTTTGTCAAGTATTCTTCATGTAAGCATATAGCATAGGATAAGAGAAAGGCTGTGATTACAGTCTATCCTGTCTTCTCCAGCAGATTGCCCTTTCCATCCTCACTAGCATTAGGCAGACCTTTACCTCTCTTTCTTTAAGTGGCTAAACTCCTTGAGAAGGTCATCTATGAGTACTGCCTCTACTTACTTCTTTTAGTCTCTTCTAAAGTCTTTGCAGTTTGACTTCTGACTTCATCTGAAACTACTCTCTCCAAAGTTGCCAATGATTTAAACTGCCTAATTGAGCAGCCTTTTCTAAATCCTCAACCTTGACCTATCTGCATCATTTGACGCTGCCAATCATATTCTTCTCCTTGATACTCTCTTCTCTCTAGTTTTTTTTTTTAAACATTGCTCTCTCCTGGTTTTCCTATTCATCCGATGAATCCTTATCTTTTTATGAATCTTTTGCTGGATACTCATCCAGGTTGTACTCATGAACTGGGTGTCTCCAAACACTCTACCCTAAGTCCTAGGTATAAACTACCTCTTTTGGCAATCTCATTAGCCCTATGGATTCAATGATTATTTGTATGCAGATATATTTATCCAGCCTTCATTTCTCTCCTGAAATTCTCACATCTCTAACTGCCTAATGGTCATCTAGAAATGGAGGTCCAATAGCACTTTAAACTCTACATGTTCAAAACTGAACTCATTATCTTTTGTCCAAAATTTTCCACTCTTCCCAACTTCCCTATTACTATGGAGGGCACTATTATCTTTCCAGGCATTTAGATTTGCAACCTACTTGTCATCCTTGACACCCCACTCTCTTCTACCTGCTGTATCCAATCTGTTACCAGGGCCTATAGATTCTACATTCTTTTTTTGTTTGTTTTGTGGGGGGCAATGAAGGTTAAGTGACCTGCCCAGGGTCACACAGCTAGTAAGTGTCAAGTGTCCAAGGCTGGACTTGAACTTAGGTCCTCCTGAATCTAGGACCAGTGCTTTATCCACTGTGCCACCTAGCTGCCCCGTAGATTCTACATTCTTAAAATGTCTTGTATGTGCCCCTTTCTTTCCTATGACCCAGTCACTGCCCTGGTGCAGGTCATCATTACCTCATGGCTAGACTACTACAGTAACTATGTAGTCATCCCTCCTTAAATCTCTTTCTACTCCAGTTCATTCTCAGCTGCCAAACTGACATTCTTTTCTAAAAAAATTAAAAGTATTTTATTTGTTATAATCAGCCAAAATTATGCTTTCTGATCTTTCTTCTCCTCTCCCACCCCTAATAATTATGAATACAAGAAAATCAAAGCCCATTACAAATATGTGTAGTTAATCAAAACAAATTTCTACATTAGTCATATGTAAAACAAATTGATCTCATTCTACATACTGAGTCCTTAACCTCTCCACCAGGATGTGGGTTGCATCATTATTCCTCTGGAATTCTAGTTAGTAATTGCACTGATGAAAGTAGAACACAATAGTATTTCATCACATTTATATACCATAACTTGTTCATCCATTCTCCAATTTATGTCTCCATTCTCAGATTCCCATTCTTTGCTGTCTCAAGAGCTATAAAGAACTATAGAGCTATAAATTTTTTTTTACATTGTTAGACTTTGTTTTTCTTAGGATTAATCATTCCCCTAATCTACTGTCCCTCTAATTACCCCTCCTGACTTCTCCTCTCTCTCCTATTTCCCTATTAAGTGAAATATATTTCTGTAACCAAATTGTATGTGCACAATCTCCCTTTTTTTGACCAGTTCAGATGAAAATGAAGTTCAAGTGCCAGTTGCTTCCCCTTCATCCCTTCCTCTATTTTTGTATAGATGTGTAATTGTGTACTTTCTATGGGAAATAATTTCCCCCAACTTTCCTTTTCCTCACTCTTGTTAAGTGTATTTCTCCTCCTCTTTTTTCTATTCTTTTCTTAAAATCATCAACATATTACAACTATTCCTAGGCCTTGTAATTGGATTTCCCTATGACCCCTCTTTATAGGGATGACAGGATACATGTATAATCTTCCTTATACTTGAATGTAAGCAGTTTATTTTTGTTTAGTTTTTTCTCATTTTTCATTCATGTTTATCTTTTATTTTTCTTTTCACTCCTGTGTTTCTATTTAAAAATATCTATATGGTTCTGATCTTTTCATCTGGATTGCTTTGAAGTCCTCTATTTCATTAAAGACCCATTCTCCTTCTCCCCTCCCTGTAACTCAGTTTTGCTGAATAAGTTATTCTTGTCTGTAAGTCCATATCTTTTGCCTTCTGAAATACTGTATTCCAAGCTCTCCACTCCTTTATGGTGGTGACTGCTAAATCACTTGTGATCCTGACTGTGGCTTGGTGCCTGAATTCTTTCTGGCTGCCTGTAGCATTTTTTTTTCTTTGATCTAGAGCTTTTGAATTTTTGACCATGATATTCCTGGGAGTTTTCATTTTAGGTTTTTGTTCAGGAGGTGATCAGTGGGTTCATTTGATTTCTATTTAGCCCTATGATTCTAAGAGATCTGGAAAGTTTTCTTTTAAGATTCCTTACAATATCACATCTAAATTCTTTTTTGGTTATGGTGGTTAGATCATCTAATGGTTCTTAATTTTTTCTTCCTAAATCTGTTTTTCAGGTCACTTGTTTTTATCATGAAATAACCTTAATTTTTTTTTCTATATTTTCACTCTTTTGCTTTTGATTTATGTTTCTTGTTTTCTTGTGGAGTTATTGCCCTTTATTTAGTCAATTCTAATTTTCAAGGAGTTTGTTGCTTGGACAAGGACATTTCTTGCACTAAACTGTTCATTTCTTTTTCAATTCTTTCTTTTGTGGCTCTCATTTCTTTTCCATTTTCCTTCAAGTACTGTCATTTTATTTACAAAAACATTTTAAACTTTTGCTTCATTTCTTCTAGGAATTCTGACTGAACTTTTGTGTTTTTTCTCTGAGGTTTTGCTTGTAGATATTTTGGAGTCATTCTCTTCTGGTTTTGTGTCTTCAGCTTCCCTGCCACCATAATAGTTCTTTTCTTTTTTTTTTTTTTGTGGGGCGATGAGGGTTAAGTGACTTACTCAAGGTCACACAGCTAGTAAGTGTCAAGTGTCTGAGGCCAGATTTGAACTCAGGTCCTCCTGAATCCAGGGTCAGTGCTTTATCCACTGTGCCACCTAGCTGCCCCCATAATAGTTCTTTATGATAGTATTGTCTTTTTGTTTGCTCATTCTTCCAGCCTACTTCCTGACTTTGCACTTAATGTTAGGGCTGAGTTCTATAGAAGTTCTGAAGAGAAGGTCTGGACTAATCCTGTTGTTGCTTTTTTGGGGTTGTTGAATGCTTCATTATTCTGGAATCTTAGAAACAGTATGGGAACCTGTAAGTTTTCAGTGCTTCCAAAGTATTCTGATCAAGGGCAAAGATCTGATTGCTGCCTGCCTTGTCTGAGCTATTCAAGTTCTTGACTCTGGCTGGGTCTGATCAAGAGTAGACTACCACTGGTTCCTATCAACTAGCTAAAAAGCTCTGTTGATTCAAAGTGGCAGAATCTAGGGTCCCCTTTGTTTTGAGATTTCTGTTTTGGTTATTTCTCTGTGGGCTGTGCTTGATGCTGGAAATGAGATCCTGCTCTATGCCTGGTGTCTGAACAACACCACTGTTGCTGTTGGCTTCTGAACTTCCTTCTTTCCCTAACCAGGAATACTCCTCTCCCTCTCCACCTCTCTCCACACCCTGCAAGATCCTCTTCTCAGTCTGTTTGGAATCTGTGATCTGGAACTTACAATTGTATGAGAAATTGTCATTTGTACCCACCAAAGTGCTTGGTATAGGTCTCGGGGTGCTCCATTATATATCTGGGATTCCTCTTGGTACAGTGCAGATCCTTTCCCAGAGTACTTTGCACTCCTAGGCCTAATCCATCCCTAATCCCACAGACCTCCCTATCACCCTCTATTGAGCTGGGCTAGACCAATGATTTATTGTGATTTTTCTAGGATTTCTGCATCAGAATTCATTCTGGTACATTTTCTAGATCTGTTTGGAGGAGTTATGGGCAAGGGAGCTCACTACACTGTTTCTTACCACTCTTATCTTGACTCTACCTTGCTTCCAAAGTGATATTCCTGTAGGTCTGACCATATCAGCTCCCCTCCTCAGTAAATTCCAGTGGCTCTCTATTACCTCCATGGTCAAATATAAAATCTTCTACTTGACTTTTTTTTAATCATAAAAGTATTTTATTCTTTTACAGTTACATGTAAAGATAGTTCTCAACATTTGTTTTCATAAGATTGTTAGTTCCAAATTTTTCTCCCTCCCTCCCTTCCGTCTCCTCTTCAAGACAGAAAACAATCTGATACAGGTTTTATATGTACAATCACATTAAACATATTTCTGCATTAGTCATGTTGTGAAAGAAGAATCAGAACAAAAGGGAAAAACCTCAAAAAAGAAAACAAAAACAAAAACAAAAGAAGAAACATTAATGTTCAATCTGCATTCAGAATCCATAGTTCTTTTTTCTGGATGTGGAGAACATTTTCTATCATGAGTTCTTTGGAATTGTCTTGGATCATTGTATTGCTGAAAATAGCTAAGTCTATAACAGTTTATCATCCCACAATGTTGCTGTTACTGTATACAATGTTCTCCTGGCTCTGCTCACTTCACTCAGCATCAGTCCACTTAAGTCTTTCCAGGTTTTTCTGAAATCTGCTTGCTCATCATTTCTTTCTTTCTTTTTTTCTGCTCATCATTTCTTACAGCAAAATAGTATTTCATTACATTCATATGCCACAACTTTTTCAGCCATTCCCTAATTGATGGGAATTCCCTCAATTTCCAATTCTTTGCCACCAGAGAGAGAGCTACTATAAATATTTTTATACATGTAGGTCCTTTTCTCTTTTTATGATCTATTTGGGATACAGCCCTAGTAGTGGTATTACTGGGTCAAAGGGTATGCACAGTCCCATAGCCCTTTGGGCATAGTTCCAAATTACTCTCCAGAATGGTTGAATCAGT
The DNA here is from genome assembly GCF_019393635.1 of Dromiciops gliroides. NCBI lineage: Eukaryota > Metazoa > Chordata > Mammalia > Microbiotheria > Microbiotheriidae > Dromiciops > Dromiciops gliroides. The sequence continues at coordinate 193,753,667 of NC_057861.1, forward strand.
TCACAGCTCCACCAACAATGCATTAGTTTTCCAATTTCTTCACAGCCTCTTCAACGTTGATTATTTTGCTTTTTTGTCATATTAACCAATCTTATAGGTGTGAGGTGGTACCTCAGAGTTGTTTTAATTTGCATTTCTCTAATCAATAGTGATTTAGAACATTTTTTCATATGACAATCAATAGCTTTGATTTCTTCATCTGAAAACTTCCTGTTCATATCCTTTGACCATTTCTCAAATGGGAAATTATTGTATTCTTACAAATTTGTTCCATATATATTTTAGAAATGAGGTCTTTATGAGAAATACTGGCTGTAAAAATTGTTTCCCAGCTTTCTGCCTCTCTTCTAATTTTGGCTTCATTGCTTCTATTTGTACAAACCCTTTTTAATTTAATAAAATCAAAATAATACATTTTTGTATTTAATAATATTCTCTATCTCTTGTTTTGTCATAAATTGTTTTCCTCTCCATAGATCTGAGAGGTAAACTATTCCTTCCTCTCCTAATTTACCCCTGGTATCACCCTTTATGTCTAAATCCTGTACCTATTTTGACCTTATTTTAGTATATGGTGTAAGATATGGGTCTATGCTTAGTTTCTACCATACTATCTTGTAGTTTTCCCAGCAATTTTCATCAAATACTGAGTTCCTATCCCAGAAACTGATCAGATATGTCAAACAGTAGATTACTAAAGTAATTTACTACTGTGTCTCCTGTGCCTAACTTATTCCATTGATCCACCACTCTCTTCCTCTTAAAAAATATTTTTATAATTCTTTTTCTTTCTTTTTTTCAGGGCAATGAAGGTTAAGTGACTTGCCCAGGGTCACACAGCTAGTAAGTGTCAAGAGTCTGAGGCCGTATTTGAACTCAGATCCTCCTGAATCCAGGGCTGATGCTTTATCCACTGCACCACCTAGGTACCCCCACCACTCTATTTCTTAGCCAGTACCAAATAGTTTTGATGACTGCTGATTTATAGTATAGGATCAGATTTGGTATGACTAGCCCGCCTTGCTGTGCATTTTTTTTTTCATTAGTTCCCTTGATATTGTTGACCTTTTGTTCTTTCAGATGAATTTTGTTATTATTTTTTCTACCTCTGTAAAATAATTTTTAGGTAGCTTGACTGGTATGTCACTGAATAAGTAAATTAATTTAGGTAGAATTGTCATTTTTATTATATTAGCTCAGCCTATCCATGAGCAATTGATATTTTTCCAATTATTTTATTTGTGTGAAAAGTGTTTTGTAATTGTATTCTTAGAGTTCCTGGGTTTGTCTTGGCAGGTAGACTCCCATCCTACTTGACTTTGTTTTTGTTTTGTTTTTTGCAGGCCAATGAGGGTTGTGACTTGCCCAGGTTCACGCAGCTAGTAAGTGTCAAGTGTCTGAGGCCAGATTTGAACTCAGGTCCTCCTGAATCCAGGGTCAGTGCTCTATCCACTTAGCCACCTAGCTGCCCCTGCTACTTGACTTAAAAGCACTTCACAACCAGGCTCGTTCCTATCATTTCAGCCTTCTTGCATTTTATTCCCATCAGCTTTCTTGGTGATCCAATGACACTAACCTTTTTGTTGTTTCTTGAACAAGCAATTCCATTTCCCAACTATAGAACTTTTCATTGGTTATTCCTCATGCCTGCAATGCTCTCCTCCTTTACCTCTGACTCTTGGCTTGTTTTCCTTCAAGTCTCAGATCAAAACCCAACTTCTACATGAAATCTCTCCTGTTTTACCTCAAAGCTAGTGCTGACTCTGAGGTTGCCTACAATTTACTTGTATGCATCATTTGCATATATGGTTATACATTTTCTCCTCCAGTAGAATGTAAGCTCTTTGAGGGCAGGAGCTTGTTTTTATTCCCCTTTCATTGTATCTCTACCACTTAGAGCAGTGTATGGCATGAAATAAGGTTGTTTTTGTTTGTTTATTTTTTGGTGAGGCAATTGGGGTTAAGTGACTTGCCCAGGGTCACACAGCTAGTAAGTGTCAAGTGTCTGAGGCTGGATTTGAACTCAGGTCCTCCTGACTCCAGGGCCGGTGCTCTATCCACTGTGCCACCTAGCTGCCCTGATGTAATGTTTTTTAATAAATATTTCTTTTTTTTTTCTGGCCCTGGCCACCTGTCTTGTTAGAGGCACCTTAGTCCTCAGGCCATTGAGGCTGCCTTGACCAGGGTGCCTCCCAAGGATACCATTCTTTATTGGTATCTTCTAAGAGTGCTCCATATCCTTGTTTAGATTGGGGGGAAGAGGAAGGGGAAGGTAGATATTCCTTTCCTGCTCCAACTCAAATGAGAGTCAGAAGGAAGGCCCAATGATTCAGGCATAAGAATTTAGATGAATTTGGACTAGGCATACCCTCACCATGTTCTCTCTCCTTCCCTTGCGTTGAGGCACCATCTCTCAGAACTTCAATTGCAAGGGCCTCAATCCCACCCTCTAACTCCTGAATTTTGGCCATATCCCCACTGCCAACTTTCCCAGGCAGATGGGAGAGATGGCCTTCGTAGAAATGACAGACCAGATGTGACAAAGGGTCATAGGTGTGCCTCCTCTTAGGGAAATGTGGGCTTTAGATTTAGATCTGGCACTGACTTGCTGTGTAATTTTGGGTTCCCCCTCTCTGGGCCTTACTTCCCATCTGTAAAATCAGAGGTCCCCTTCATCTCGAAATCTGTGCTCTTATGACTAAATGCACTCTTAAGATCTCTTCTAGCTCTGACATTCTATGTTCTATGTGAGACACACACATACATACACACACGTAGTCACATACACACATTACACATTTGCTACATTTTTCAGGTAGCTGGGTCGGTTCATCCCTGTGTCCTTCCTTTTTCCTGCTCCTGGTCTTCTCCTTGCTTGCTCTGGGGTGTGCCTTGCTCACAGTTCTGGAGCATGTAGGGCTGGGGACCAGGGGTTGGAGTTACCATGGTTGCTTCCCCTTTCCCCATTCTATGTGGCCCAGAACCTTGGATCTCCCTGTTGTCTTCATCAGTGAGAGCTTTCTGATCCTGAGGCTTCCACCCGGACTTGGGAATCAATAGCCCCTTCTCTCTCCCTGCCCTCTAAGTAAAACCTTGCCCTCTCTCTTCCCAAAGGCAAAGAGAAGGGAAAGGCAAAAACTAAGGGCCTGAGGAGAGGGTGGTACCCAAGACAAAGGAGGCAGTCTGGGGCAATGGAGAGAGAGGGTAGGAAAGAGATAGGGGGAAGGAGAAAGGCCAGGAATAATGGGACAGAGTGGCTAGGATAGACTGAAAGACTTCAGATAGTCTGGTGAAATTGGTAAGATGGGGAGAAGGAATCAAGGGTGGGTGGGAAACAGGGGTGGAGAAAGTAGATTGGAGTCAGCCCTGCCACCTTAGCTGGGCTGGGGATGATGTCCCTAAGATACACCCTATGTTCTACAGGATCCTATCTAGCAACCTTGGGTCTGCTCTGGCAGTCTGTCTGTCTTCGTGCACCTCCTGGGCTCTAGGCCCCTCATCACCTCATCACCTCTCAGGGGGGAAAGGAGCAGGCACTGCCCTGTCTCCTTCCTGGCCCCTTAGATAGATTTTTGGTTAATGTCTCACTTGAGGCCCCTGTGGAACTACAGCCCTGCTGTTCCCAACCCCACTGTGCCTTCCTCATTGGGGGAGGGAGAGTGCCTGGAGACTGGGAGTAAATGCTTCTTGTTTAATAAAAGTATTTTATTATTTTCCAATTACATGTAAGGATAGTCTTCAACATTTCTTTACATAGGATTTTTAGTTCTAAAATTTTCTCCCACCCCACTCTCCCTTTCCTCCTTCATCCCCAAGATGGAAAACAATCTGATATAGGTTATATATTTATAATAAAAGTAAACCTATTTCTGCATTAATCATATTGTGAAAGAATCAGAGCATAATAGAAAAACCTCAAAAAAGAAGGAAAAAAAATCCCAGCCCCAAAGTAGAAACAGTATGGTTCAATCTGCATTCATAACCACAATTCTTTTTTCTGGATGTTGAGAACATTTTCTAACATGAGTTCTCTGAAATTATTTTGGATCATTGCACTGCTGAGAAGAGTCAAGTCTATCACAGTTGTTCATCACACAATGTTGCTGTTACTGTATACAATGTACTCCTGGTTCTACTAATCTCACTCAGCATCAGTTCATGTAAGTCCTTCTAGGTATCTCTGAAATCTTTCTGCTCATCATTTCTTTCTTTATCTCTTTTTTATGAGGTTTTTACGCCCTAATACATGGTCAGTTTTTGAATATGTGCCATGTACTGCTGAGAAAAAGGTATATTCCTTTCTATCCCCCATTTAGTTTTCTCCAGCCATCTAGCATATCTAACTTTTCTAACATTCTATTCACCTCTTTAACTTCTTTCATATTTATTTTGTGGTCAGATTTATCTAATTCTGAGAGGGGAAGGTTCAGATCTCCCACTAGCATAGTTTTGCTGTCTATTTCCTCTTCTTCTTCTTCTTCTTTTTTTTTTTTTGGTGAGTCAATGAGGGTTAAATGACTTGCCCAGGGTCACACAGCTAGTAAGTGTCAAGTGTCTGAGGCTGGATTTGAACTCAGGTCCTCCTGAATCCAGGGCCAGTGCTTTATCCTCTGCACCACCTAGCTGCCCCCTCTATTTCCTCTTCTAACTCATTTAACTTCTCCCCTAAGAATTTGGATCCTATACTACTTGGTACATACATGTTTAGTATTGATATTACTTCACTATCTATTGTACCTTTTAGCAAGATGTAGTTTCCTTCCCCTGCTTTTGTGACTTCAGCTGAAGCATAATATATTCTGCTCCAACCTTTTACCTTTACTCTGTGTGTATCTCTCTGCTTCAAATGCATTTCTTGTAAATAATCCACTCTGCTATTTGCTTCTGTTTTATGGCAGAGTTCATCCCATTCACATTCACAGTTAAGATTATTAACTATTTATTTCCCTCCATCCTCTTTTCCCCTTTGTTTGTACTCTTTCCCCCCTCTTTCACTCTGTTCCTCCTGACCAGTGTTTTGCTCCTGACCACTGCTTCCTTCAATCTGTCTTCCCTTTTATCAGCCACCCACCTTTTCATGCCCCCTTTTTCTCCTGCTTCTTCCTTCCCTTCTATCAATACCATCTTTCCCCCCTTCCCCCTTTGCTTGCTTAAAGAGTAAGCTAAGCTTCTTTATACAAATGGGAGTGTATGTTATTCCCTCCCTGAATGAGATCTGATGATAGTAAGGTTGAAACAATGCTCACCCCTCCCTTCTTTCCCTCTATTGTAATGGGTTCTTTTTGTGCCTCTTCATATGATGTAATTAACCCCATTCCACCTTCCCCTTCCTCTCCTCCCCCTAGTCTCCTTTTATTCTGCCCCTTAAGTTTCTTTATACCATCACATCAAAGTCAATTTAATAACCATACCTTAATAGAGATACTGATCCCGAGTTAAAAGTATTATCCTCCCTCATAGGGATGTAAGTAATTTAACCTCATTGAACAACCATTCCTGCCACCCCACCCCTGTTTACCTCTTTATACTTCTCTTGAGTCCTGTATTTGGACATCAAATTTTCTGTTCAGTTCTGGTCTTTTCATCAGGAAACTTTGAAAGTCCCCTATTTCATTGAATGTCCATCTTTTCCCCCAAAAGAGAATGATCAGTTTTGCTTGGTAGTTGATTATTGGTTGTAATCCAAGCTCCTTTGCCTTCCAGAATATCATATTCCAAGACCTGCAATCCTTTAATTTTGAAGCTGCCAGGTCCTGTGCAATCCTGACTGTTGCTCCTTAATATTTAAATTGTTTCTTTCTGGCTACTTGGAGTATTTTCTCCTTCACCTGATAATTCTGGAATTTGGCTACAATATTCCTTGAAGTTTTCCTTTTGGGGTCTTTTTTTCAGGAGGTGATTGGTGGATTTTTCAATGATGATTTTATCCTCTGACTCTAATATTTTAGGACAGTTCTCCTTGATAATTTTCTGGAATATGGTGTCTAGACTCTTTTCTTGATTATGGCTTTCAGGTAGTCCAATAATTCTTAGATTATCTCTTCTGGATTTTTTCCAGGTCAGTTGTTTTTCCAATGCAGTATTTCACATTTTCTTTTATTTTTTTTTTCAGTCTTTTGATTCTGCTTGACAGATTCTTGGTGTCTCATGGAGTCATTAGCTTCCATCTGCCCAATTTTAATTTTTAAGGCTTTATTTTCCTCAGTAAGCTTTTGCACCTCTTTTCCCAATTGGCCATTCCCCCCCCCCCATTTGGTCAATTTTTTCTCCCATTTAGACAACTGTATTTTTTATTTTAATATATATTTTTATTTTTTTGTGGGGCAATGAGGGTTAAGTGACTTGCCCAGGGTCACACAGCTAGTATCAAGTGTCTGAGGTGAGATTTGAACTCAGATCCTCCAGAATACAGGGCTGGTGCTAAAACTATTTTAATATTTTTTGTTATTATTTATTTATTTATTTTGACAACTGTATTTTTTAAGGAATTGTTTTCCTCAGTCAATTTTTGTGCTTCTTTTTCCAGCATAACTCTCATTTTTTCCATTTTTTCTTCTACCTCTCTCATTTGTTTTTTTTGTTTTTCTTTTTTTTTAGTGAGGCAATTGGGGTTAACTGACTTGCCCAGGGTCACACAGCTAGTAAGTGTTAAGTGTCTGAGGCCGGATTTGAACTCAGGTACTCCTGAATCCACGGCCGGTATACTCTATCCACTGCGCCATCTAGCTGCCCCTCTCATTTGTTTTTTAAAAGCCTTTTTGAGCTCTTCAGAGAAGGCTCTTGTCTTGAGACAAGATCATCTTCCCACTTGAGTCTTCACTTGTAGGCATTTTGACAAACTCATCTGAGTTTGAGTTTTGGTCTTCCCTTTCACCATAGAAGCTGTAAATCATCCTTTTTTGTTTCTTACTCATATTGTAGTTTATTTTTAAACTTATAAAGTTGAAGTCTGTTCATAGGGCACAGGGGTCATTGTTGTAAGCTTCTTATTGCTCTCAGCTGTGTTCAGCTGCAGTTGTGTTGAGCTGTAGCCATGTTGAGCTGCTTGATGTGGTCAGCTGTGCTGAGCCACCCTCCCCTTTCTCCCAGGTAAGAAAGACCTTTCTTGAAGTCTTCTAAATTATCTCAAGTAAAAGGATTGTGTCTATCTGTTTTTTTGTAGGTTCTGTAGTTCCAGAATCTGTTTAGAGGCTTGATTTACTTTTGTTGTTATTTTTGCAGGGCAATGAGGGTTAAGTGATTTGACCAGGGTCACACAACTAGTTAAGTATCAAGTGGCTGAGGCAGTATTTGAACTAAGGTCCTCCTGAATACAGGGCCAATACTTTATCTACTGTATCGCCTAGGTGCCCCTGATATACTGTTGTTTTTGAGGGAAACCTTGATCATCACAACATTACAGCACAACAGTATTCCATTACATTCATATATCACAACTTGTTCAGCCATTCCCCAATTGATGGGTATTCCCTCAATTTCTAATTCTTTGCCACCACAAAGAGAGCTGCTATAAATATTTTGTACATATGGGTCCTTTTCCCTCTTCTGGGATCTCTTTGGGATACAGATCTAGCAGTGGTACCACTGGGTCAAAGGGTATGAACAGTCCCATAGCTCTTTGGGCATAGTTCCAAATTACTCTCCAGAATGGCTGGATCAGTTCACAGCTCCACCAACAATGCATTAGTGTTCAAATTTTTCCACAGCTTTTCCAACATTTATTATTTCCCCCTTTTTTTTTTTGGTCATATTAACCAACCTCTGTGTGAGGTGGTACCTCAGAGTTGTTTTAATTTGCATTTTTCTAATCAATAGTGATTTAGAACATTTTTTCATATGGCAATAGATAGCTTTGATTTCTTCATCTGAGAACTGCCTGTTCATATCCTTTGACCATTTCTCAATTGGGGAATGACTTGGATTCTTATAAATTTGATTTAGTTCCCTATATATTTTAGAAATGAGGCCTTTATGAGAAATACTGGCTGTAAAATTGTTTCCCAGCTTTCTGCCTCCCTTCTAATTTTGGCTGCATTTTTTCTGTTTGTACAAAACCTTTTTAATTTAATGTAATCAAAGTCATCCATCTTGCATTTCATAATATTCTCTATCTCTTACCTGAACATAAATTGCTTTCCTCTCCATAGATTTGAGAGGTAAACTACTCCTTCCTCTCCTAATTTATCTATGATATTATCCTTTATGTCTAAATCTTGTACCTATTTTGACCTTATTTTGGTATATGGTGAAAGATGTTCATCTATACCTAGTTTCTGCCATACTATCTTGTAGTTTTCCCAGCAGTTTTTGTAAAATACTGAGTTCCTATCCCAGAAGCTGGAGTCTTTGGGTTTATCAAACAGTAGATTACTATAGTCATTTACTACTGTGTTTCCTGTGCCTAACCTATTCCATTGATCTATCACTTAATAAATGCTTCTTGATATGATTTGACTTGACCTGGGTTCATATTCTGTCTTTGACAAGTGCTAGCTGTGTGATCATGAGTAAGTCACTTAACTTATCTGAACATCTGTTTCTTTCTCTCCAAAATTTGGCATAGTATTTATACTTTACAAAGGCATTAGAGGTCATCATCCAGTCCCCCACCATTTTACAGATCAGGAGGATAGGATATGGAGAGAATAAGTAATTTCCTTAAGGTCACTTAGGTTGTGAGTTATCATCATTCCAAATTTTGTCAGGGCTCTATGATGGGACACTATCACACAAGAAACGGATCAGCAACAGGATTTATAAACCTTAGGACCATAGATCTATAGTTGGAAGGGATTTAGTTCAACTCATTCATTTTAGAGATAAAAAGACAGAAAGTCAGGGACATTAAATGATTTATTCAGAATCTCCTAGGTAGAAAAAAGCAGAGACAGAATTTGAACCCAGATGAAATATTCTGTCCATTGTACTATCAAAGCTCTGAAATAGAATGTAAGTCCTCTGAGCATAGGAACTTGTCATTTTAGTCTTTGTGTCCTCAGCACCTAGCACATTGTAGGTGCTTAATAAATGCTTGTTAAATTGATTTGAATAAATGTGAACTTCTTTTTTTCTCCCTTTCCTGTTTTTCTTTTTTCCTCTTCCTCTTCCACCTTTCAATCTTCTTCTCAGTTTTGTTGGAACTTTGAAAACAGTTTTTGACATGAGGTAAACTAGCATTTTTAGGAGGCAGCTAGGTGGCTCAGTGGACAGAGTGAAGGAATACCTGAGTTCCAAACCAGCCTCAGACACTTACTAGATGTATGACCTTGGGCAAGTAACTTAATCTATGTTTGCCTTAATCTACTGGAGAAAGAAATAGAAAACCACTCCAGTATCTTTGCCAAGAAAACCCCATGGACAGTATTGATGTGCTATGATCCATGGGGTCATGAAGAGGTGGACATAAATGAACAGCAATAACAAAACTAGCATTTTAGTCTTTAGGGAATATTCTTCTTCAACCTATTGATCTGGCCCATCGAGAGAAAGGAAAGAATAAAACAACCCTTCCCCTCTCATCATAAGTTTATTATTTAGCATGGAAGTAGTATTTTCATGAACATTTCTTAAACTGCCATTTTACCAGGTAAATAACATTGACCCAAAATCATCCAGAAAAACTGATAGACTCCCTGACTCTGCAGCAACTGGGATTGTAGAATGGAGGACTGTAATTCATGAACCATAAATGAAACAATGGAAAGCTGTTGTCTGTGGTTTTCTTCCTGGTAGCTATGGATGACACCAGTCCCTAGGACATTCCTAATGTGTTTGGTGAGCTACCATTTTAATTTATTCTTCCTGAATACATCGTGAGTTTGTTGTACCTGAAGGGTTGGAATGTTCATCAAACCCACTTGGGTAACTTGATACTGATCTAAGAATGGAGCTATCTTTATGGGAATTTACTCAATATAGGAATATTAAAGTCAAGACAAGGGGATGCTTAGATAGAAAACTAACAACATGTCTGTTTTGTTAAACCAGAGATTAAAACCCCCCAACAAAATAGAAAGATAGACAGAGAAACAGAGACAGAGACAGAAAAGAAAGATAAAAGAGAGAGAGAGAGAGAGAGAGAGAGAGAGAGAGAGAGAGAGAGAGAGAGAGAGAGAGAGAGAGAATCAAATAGACATTGAGACATTATCTAAATCCAGGCCACCCATGAGCTGTTAGCCCATTAGTAAAACAGCTGGCCTTAAAAAAAAAAAAGGACCTGGCTTCTGCTTATATTTATTAAATCTGGGAGACGGATTCATCAATCACAACAATAGGTTTTAAGTGTTTGCTGGGCAAGGGGAGAGTCCCATAAGCACCCTTTGAAGTGTCTTTTACTGAAGGTAAACATCTGAAGAACACAAATAGCCTGCTCTTTTTTTGCAAAGAGTAACCTTGTCAAAGTGGCTAGAATAGAGAGGGTGGGGGTGGGGTGACATCATGAAAAGGAAAAGCAATAAAGGATTCCTTATGACAGCAATTTGCACATTTACTGCTCTTTGATATGTTAACTAGATTTTGCAAAATGGAATTCTTTGTCTTTTAGAGGTCCTTGGGCAGTGATAGCTCACAGTCAGAGCAATGTTTTGCAATAGGCGTAATGCATCTTCTAATTAATAAGGTAACTTGGACAACCTCTGTAAATCAGTGACATCATTATAAGAGAATACAACTGAAGAGTTGTTCATTGGGAGGAAAAGATCCTCATAACATCTGTATCATTATTTACTGCAAGCAATGACTAGAATGAATTGGATTGAATACTAGGAGATCAATAGGCTCTATTCACTAAACTTTTACAAGTCCTTTATGAACCTTTGATTCTTGAGGGTGGGAGGGAGAGGGGGAGGAAGGGGGGGGGGGAGAAAACACTTCCTTTATGAAAATAAAGGATGTTGTAAAGTACTGCAAAGTTCTTAATTTCTGTAATTAGCATCATCTAACAACCAAAAGGTTCTGGTTTTCTAAAATTAGTGTCATTTCATTTGAAAGTTGGGGAGACTAATTATGTTGGAGTATTTTATGGCACCGTGACACACTGTATTATGGTATTTGGAGTGATTATATGACAAATAAATAGCAGCCTGCACAAATCAACAGAAAAGCTGTAGCTTCAAGAAATTTGGTAAGTTGAGTGTATAATAACTATTTCCTGTAGATAGATTCATTCCATTACTAAAATGGAGACCGCATCATAACGATGACTTATGGAGCTTATGACTTATGGAGATGAGTCTCTCAGTTTGAGTTCTTAGGTTTATACACATATCTTCCATTGAACCCAGTAGGAGCCAAGTAATTCATGGGAAGATGCAAATGTAAAGTACAACAACAATATAATATTAATAGTAATGATAATGATGATAATATTAATAATAATGGAGGTCTGGACGTATGTTCCTAAGGGTGGGGAACTTCTGATGTAAAAGCTTCCTCCACTGATACAAAATAGCAACTCATATGTAGCTTATAGTCTTTGAGAATTGTCTAGAACACTGAGAGAATACTGATATGTCTTACCCATGGTCACATAGCCATTCTATGCCAGGTAGTACTTGACCCCCAGTTCTTCCTGACTTCTAGTTCGGGGTGTGCTGAAAGGTACTCAGGACTTTTATTCTACTCTCAGCATAAGCATTTACATCTTAGAAATCAGTAAACGCTACAAATCAGGGCTTGAGTTATTATTTTATTGGTTTTCTAAACAAGAAAATGATGGAGAAAAATGTTAATAATGCAGATTAAACTTAAAAGTGTATTGCACATACTTTTTTATTGAGGGCTGGTTGTTAAACATTTACTAACACACCCCTGCTTCAAGGACAGCTGGCTAGCCATTACTCCATTGTGTCCCACAGTAATAAAAACAAATTACTTTTATGTAACACTTTAAAATTTGCACTTTATCTATCATATACACTTTCTTTGAGAAAAGAATTTGACGTGGCAAGGGTCACCCACCACATCCTGGGCCATTGCCAATCGTCTTGACTTTTTTCTTGCCATTGGAATTTTGTGACTCTGGAGAAGAGAGTGAGGCTGATGAGTCTGCCTCACTCAAATCCACTTCGTGAGCAAATAAAGACCTTACTCTTGTGATGTCATTGGTCCTCTTTGAGAATGAAAGATGAACAACAACAGCAACAATAAAATTTGCAAAGCATTTTCAATACATTACCTCATTTGAGCCTCACAATAAGCATTCAGGGGAGTATTGAAGGATGTGTTTTCCTCATGTAACAGAAGAGGAAAATGAGGGTCAGAGAGCTTATATGATATGCCTTTGAACACATAGCTAGAAAGTGTCAAAGTCAGGATAGGTATATTAGGTAAAGATGCTTCAGGTCAGGGGCAGCTAGGTGGTGCAGTGGATAGAGCACCGGCCCTGGATTCAGGAGGACCTGAGTTCAAATCTGGCCTCAGACACTTAACACTTACTAGCTGTGTGACCCTGGGCAAGTCACTTAACCCCAATTGCCTCACTAAAAAAAAAAAAGATGCTTCAGGTCCTAATTATAAAGTAATATCATGCAAGATTGATTCTATTTTAAGATTTATTATTACTGAGAACAGCAGCAATGCATAGTGGATAGAGAGCTTGACTTGGAGTCCTGGAGGCCTGCCTTTGTTGCATACTGGAAGTATAAATCTGGGCAAGTCACTTGACTTCTCAATGCCCCCAGAAAAAACTCTCTAAGAATATGTTATAAAGCAGGTGTCCATATGCATTGGTAGAAATAATTTCCTCACTAGGAGTTCCCCACATAAATGAAATTGTAGGTCCTGCTCCCCTCCCAAAGTATACTACTGAATAATTAAAGACATGATATAATAATGGAGTTAAAAAGCACTTAATGAGGTCATAGGAGCCTTTAGTTCTAGTCCATGTTTTAACAAGTATTAGCTGTGTGACCTCAGGTAAATAAGTCCTCTTGGGGCACCAATTCTTCCTCTGCAAAATGGGGATGATAATCCCAGGGGCAGGGTGGTGGTGGCTGAGTGATCTCTCAGGTATCTCCTGGTGCTAGGATTACACGTATTCCAGAGCACTTGTGACTGTGTAAATTACTTATCTCTTGAGTTCAAACCTCTTAGTGCCTTCAATGCTCCTTACATGTAAGCTATGTGAGTGTTATTAAGTCTTTTGTATCACTTAGGGTACTATTAATTGTGAAGAACAATAATGTTGAGATAGTACCCTCTTGGGATGCCCTGAGAGAATCTAGCATATTAGATGAGTATTGCTATAGGTTTTGCACACAAAAACTTCTCCTTAAAGCTTATATATGGGTATGACTCTGCCTCTCTCTGAAAGCCAGGACAAGGAAATATACATAACCATCCTACTATAAGAAAGAAAAGTTGAATTTGGAGACTCAGGCCTTCTTTGTCTGGCCAGAGTCTTTATGGCTTGCCTCTCTTGAAACAACATGAACTCCTGTAGTGGTGTTTTTTGCTTGTAATCTTTGTTACTGGGTGGGCTGAGGCTGATGGATCCCTTCAACATGGGATTTCTGAGGTTCAATAGGATTAAAACTGATTAAATATCAACACTAAGACTGGTACCAATATGGTGAGTTCCCCAAAGTGTGAGGGGAGAGGGATTAGACTGCCTAAGGAGGGCTCAGAATAGGCCTAGTTTGGAAATGGAGAAGGTCAACTTTGTATTGATCAACAGTTGGATTGGGCCCCTGAGTGGCCACTGTACTTTCAGCCTGCATGAGGTAGGGAGACCCAATCTCAAAGAAAAAAAAGAAAGGAAAGGAAAGGAAAGAGAAGGAAAGGGAAGGGAAGGAAAGGAAAAGGAAGGAAAGGAAAGGAATGAGAAGGAAAAAGGGAAGGGAAGGGAAGGAAAGGAAAGGAATGAGAAGGAAAAAGGGAAATGAAGGGAAGGAAAAGAAAGGAAAGGAAAGGAAAGGAAAGGAAAGGAAAGGAAAGGAAAGGAAAGGAAAGGAAAGGAAAGGAAAGGAAAGGAAAGGAAAGGAAAGGAAAGGAAAGGAAAGGAAAGGAAAGGAAAGGAAAAGAAAGGAATGAGAAGGAAAAAAGAAAGGGAAGGGAAAGAAAGGAAAGGAAAGGAAAATAAAGGGAAGGAATGAGAAGGAAAAAAGAAAGGGAAGGGAAGGGGAAAAAGGAAAGGAAAATAAAGGAAAGGAATGAGAAGGAAAAAGGGGAGGGAAGGGAAGGAAAGGAAAGGAAGAGAAAGGAAAGGAATGAGAAGGAAAAAAGAAAGGGAAGGGAAGGGAAGGAAAGGAAAGGAATGAGAAGGGAAAAGGAAAGGGAAGGAAAGGAAAGGACAGGACAGGAAAGGAAAGGAAAGGACAGGAAAGGAAAGGAAAGGACAGGACAGGACAGGACAGGAAAGGAAAGGAAAGGAAAGGAAAGGAAAGGAAAGGAAAGGAAAGGAAAGGAAAGGAAAGGAAAGGAAAGGAAAGGAAAGGAAAGGAAAGGACAGGACAGGACAGGACAGGAAAGGAAAGGAAAGGAAAGGAAAGGAAAGGAAAGGAAAGGAAAGGAAAGGAAAGGAAAGGAAAGGAAAGGAAAGGAAAGGAAAGGAAAGGAAAGGAATGGAATGAGAAGGAAAAAGGAAAAAAGAAAGGAAAGGAAAGAAAGGGAAGGAAAGGGAAGTGAAGGGAAGGGAAGGGAAGGGAAAGGAAGGACATAATTTTTTTCCTAATGGTCAGTGTTGGGTTGAAGACAACACTATGGTGGGGGTTGGTTATGCTGTTTGAGAACATTTTTAGTCCCTTTTTTAAAAACCAAGGGAATAAGGCTTCTACTTCTTTCTGAAGGTTTGCACTGAACTGTTTCTCCAGTGATATGAAGGAGTGAATATCTATTCCTAACCACCACCCTTGCTCCTGAGTATTACCTTATATGGTGGAAAGGTCTGTCAGAATAGCTGAATATGAAATCTTTCTATCTAGCAGTAAGACATGTTTCTTCAAAGTCCACAAGAAACATAAATATGTTATCACACATGTAGCAAGTGTGCCTCACTTTATGAAGTAAATCTGTTTTAAAGAAGTTGTATGTAAACAACATTTTTAGAAAATTGAAGTGTATTTTAAATGCACTGGGTGAGCTTGCTATTTAAAGGAGCCCTGTGGTGAAATCTTTTGTAAAATAAAGAGTCCTTTTGTAATGTAAATTTTTATAACCCCCCATCCCCCAATTTATCTGTTTTGTGAGTTAGGATTTTTGTATAACAGGTTTTCTTTCTTTCTTTTCTTTTTTTTTTAAAGTATACACAAACATAGTATTTATTGCAAAACATCTAAGATCTCAATCTTATTCTGCCTCTCTGGCTCTGCTTCTTTCCATCTCCCTCTTATTTCCTCCTTTTCTCCCTTTTTTCTCTTCCCCTCTCTTCAAGTGTTTTTCAAAAGAGAAACGTGTGATATACAATTTTAAAAGCCCCTATAGATGTACACATATACATGCATACATATTTAATAAATAGATCACAGTTTATAGATATTTATAGATTATATATATGATATCATAAAATTTCAGATTATACATGTAAGATAAAGATTATACACATACATATATACATGTGGGTGTGATGTGTGTGCTTATATACATATATATTATATTATATATATGAAATATATTAAATCACAGTTTAGTATCAAATGATAATATACTGTTATATAATGGTTCTTTACTGTGAAATTATTATTTGTGTGGGGAACTCAAGCTGAGCAAATTCTCTCAGATGATCCACATATTTAACTGCCCTTTAAATGAAATTTTAGTCTTAGAGTACCACTTGAAGGCACTGAAAGAGTAAATTGTTTGTCCCACAACATGTAGTCAATATATGGAACATATTAGATTTGAACCCAAGTATTCCTTTCTTTGAAGTAAACTCCATTATGTCGCTTTGTCTCTTTCTCTACAAATATACAAACACAGGCACCCCTGTCTGCCTTCCCCCTCTCTACATGGGGGGAATATACACATGTACATATACACATTATATCAATTACACATGTGTATGTATGCTTGTACATATGTATATATATATACATGCACATGAAATGTACACAAATGCACACACACGTTAGAGGGAGTTTTATAATAAACTTATTTGATTATAAGATCATAGATTCAGAGCTGGAAAGGCTCTTAGAGACCATCAAGTCCAAAGCTCTCATTTTACAGACTAGGAGACTGAGGCACAGGGAGTTTACTTGACTTGCCCAAGGTTTCCATATTAGTGTGTATTTGGGAAGGAATTTGCATCCAGGTCCATGTCATGCTGCCTCTCTAATAGGTTTAAGATTTTAAACTTATGGAGGACAGTCAATAAACATTTATTAAGTGCTTACTATGTGCCAGACTGTATTAAGTGGTTTGGATACAAAAGATGGTCTCTGCTCTCAAGAAGCTAAGGATTTGGTGGGAGAGACAACAAGTAAACAGATACATCCAAACAAGCTATATATAGAACAAATAGGAAACATTTAAAAGTAAGAAGGCACTAGAAATTTAAGTTGATTTAGGAAATGCTCTTTGTAAAAGGTGGGAATTTAGTTGGGATTTGAAGGAAGACAGTGAAATCAGGATGCTGAGAAGAGGAGGGAGAGAATTCCAGGCATGGGAAACAGCCAGAGAAAATTCCCAGAACTGAGAGATGAAGTGCCTTGTTCAAGAAATGGCAAGGAGGACACTGTATCAGAGTATGTGGCAAAAAGTAAAGTATAAGAAGACTGTAAAGGTAGTTGGGAGTGAGGGCAGGTTATAAAGGACTTTGGATGGCAGAGGATTTTGTATTTACTCCTGGAAGTGATAGGAATTTACTGAGTAGGGGTGTGACATGGTTGGACTGGTGGTTTAGGAAAATCACTTTGGCAACTGACTGGAGGATGGATTGGAGCAGGGGGAGTCTTGAGTCAGGTAGATCCACCAGTGGGTTCTTACAATAGTCCAAGCATGAGTTGAAGTCCTGAATTAAGGTGATGGTTGTATCAGGGGAAAGAAGGTCACATATTCAATAGATGTAGAAAAGGCAAAGTCAGCAGGCTTGGCAACATTGGATATGGGGGTGGGTGGGTAGAGAGATAGTGGAGAACTGAGGATGACACCTACATTATGAGCCTAAGGGACTGGGAAGTTGGTTTTGTCCTGCACCAAAATAGGGAAGGTAGAAGCAGAGAGCATATAAGGGGAGTGAGAATGAGTTCAGTGTGGGACACATTTAGATGTCTACTGGACATTCGGTTTGAGATGTCTGAAAGGCAGTTGGAGATGTGAGATTGGAGGTCAGCAGAGAAGTTGGGGGCAGGATAGGTATATTTGATAATCATCAGCATAGTAATTAAATTCATGGGAACTGATGAGATCACTTAGTGAAGTGGTATAGGGGGAGAAAGAAGAGCATCAGGGAAAAATCCCTGTGGGACACCTATGGACAGAGGGAGTAACCTAGATGAGGATCCAACAAAAGGAGATGAAGAAAAAGTGGTCTGATGGGCAGGTGGGAAATCAGGAAAAAGTGGTGTCCTGAAAACCTAGAAAGAAGAGAATATCAAGGAGAATATCAATGATCAACGGTGATCAACAATGTCAAAGGCTGCAGAAATAAAGAATAAAAACTGAGGAAAGGCCATTGGATTTGGCAATTAAGAGAGTACTGGTAACTTGGGAGAGAGTAGAGAAATTTCAGTGCAATGAGGAGATCAGAAGCTAGATTGTAAGGGGTTGAGAAATGAGTGAAAGGAGAGAAAGTCGAGGTACCTTTTGTCTCCTTTAAGGAATTGGGACACAAAGGGCAGCAGAAGAGGCATAGGGTGATAGTGGGGATGGAAGACTCAAATGAGTGTTATCTTCAGGATGGGGGAGATATAGGCATGTTTGTAGGCAGGAGGGAAGGAGACTGTAGATAATAAGAGATTTAAGATAAGTTATAGAATGGGGATGGCAGAGAGGGAAATTTGTTGAAGGAGATGGGATGGGATGGGATTGCTTTTTTTTTTTTTTTTTTTTAGTGAGGCAATTGGGGTTAAGTGACTTGCCCAGGGTCACACAGCTAGTAAGTGTTAAGTGTCTGAGACCGGATTCGAACTCAGGTACTCTTGACTCCTGGGCTGGTGCTCTATCCACTGCGCCATCTAGCTGCCCCTGAATAGGATTGCTTTTGCAGGTAGAGAATTGGGCTTTGGTAAGGGAGTAAGGAAATAAAGATTATGTTTCCTATTTCTTTGGCATCACTCCCTAAAGCATTTAACTTAAAGTACTTATTGTCATACAGCCTTATAAACAATATGAAATAAATCTCAGCTCCCTCTAACAATATCTCTTGCCCTCTTTTCCCATTCAATTCTTCAAGTCCTAAATGAACAGTTACTGTTTCAGAGACATTCAGTTACAGTTCAGCAAGGAAAAAAAACACCAGTGTTTCCAGTTTATTGCACCATGTTATTTCACCCTTTATATATCAAGCTAGTTATCAATATTTAAGTATATAGACATCCTTAAAGATAAAGATAATGGCCTATTGATTTGTTGGAGAGCCACTATTCATGATACTTTTTAGGATATTTCTGCTTTAGGGTCTCACATAATATCCTAGAGGTCAGTAAGAATATATGTATACCACCCTCTAAAATAAGTAATAGCAACTTGCTTCTGAAAAGTAGCACTAAAATTTATATGTTCTAATTACACAAGTAGAATTCTACCCCCCAAATAATCATAACATTATATAATTCCACTTGATATGGTGAAAACAACTTCTGGGAGATAGAGGTAAGAAATTTTGCTTTGCTCATAAAGATCTTATAGAAATTCATTTAGAATATTCCTCAGTAATTCTTTTCTTCTTTAAAAATTCCTCTTATTAAATGCTTTTGAAGTTGTTGATATTTAATTCCCCTGGAAAGTGGAATTTTTTTTTTTTTTTTTTTTTTTGCGGGGCAATGGGGATTAAGTGACTTGCCCAGGGTCACACAGCTAGTAAGTTAAGTGTTAAGTGTCTGAGGCTGGATTTGAACTCAGGTACTCCTGAATCCAGGGCCAGTGCTTTAACCACTGCGCCATTTAGCTGCCCCCTGGAATTTTATCATCATGTTGAATTTGTATATTTTCCAGAAGAGACTTCAAATAATGAAGAGGAGATAGGTAAGGTTTAGTGGATTTGATGCCATATTCAAGTTTATAATTCAACTCAATGCAATTCAGATAAATTCAACATTTAAGTCCCTACTATATGTTGGGCTTATTGGAAGGACAAATACTGGGGCTGAAACTTAAAATATTTTGACCAAAAAATGAAAAGACAAGACTCTTTGGACAAGACTGGAGCTGGGAAAGATTGAAGGCAAATGGGGAAGGGGATGGTAGAGGACAAGAAAGATAGTGTCATGGAAGGAATGAGCATGAGTTTGGTCGGACTTCAGGAGGTAGTGGAGAACAGAAGGGCCTGGATCTCCATGGTTCCCGGAGTCATAAAGAGTCAGACACAACTGAACAGCAACAAAAATGCTAGGCACTGTGTTTGAGGGGAGGAGTGATACAAAGCTAAAAAACCAAACAGTCCAGGTTTTCAAGTTATCTGTAGAGAGTAAATGTCTTTTAGTAAAAAAAAGTAATTTTCTTCACTACTTATATTTATGAAACATTTTAAAAGCTAAAAGATGGAGACATCTAGGTGGCTCATTGGATAGAGCACTAGACCTGGAGTCAGGAAAACCTGAGTTCAAAATCTGGCCTCAGACACTTACTAGCTGTGTGACACTGGGCAAGTCACTTAACTTCTGTTTGCCTTACTCCACTGGAGAAGGAAATTATAAACTCCTCCAGTATCTTTGCCAAGAAAACCCCATATACAGTAGGGTCCATGGGGTCATGAAGAGTTGGACATGACTGAATGACTGAACAATAGTTAAGAGACATTATGTTAGATGCTAGGATATAAAGATAAAAGGAAATAGCCATGCTGTTAGATAATATACTTTCTCCTTGAGGGATGGGGAATATATCTACACAGAGAAATGTTTATGAAATGTATACAAAATAATTTAAAAAATAAAATTCTGAAAAATAAGTTCAAGCTTAAAAATTCCCTAAGACTTTTGTGATACCCTGTATATACCTGTATATGTAGTTTGTGTGTGCATGTGTATGTGTATGTATGTGTCTGTGCATGTGTACATGGGTATATGTATGTATGTATGTGTGCATGTATCAAGGCAATAACTTTGCAATGAAAACAAAGTATAATGACAAGAAATCTATTTCTTCTTGTTGGGTAGGAATATACATCAATTTAATTTGAGCAATGTGGTCTGTGCTATATTTCTTATGCTATTCATTAGTGCTCTAGTGTGATACAGAAGAAAGAACACTCAGCTAGGTATCAGAGAGCCTCGGTTCTTGTCTGACCAAGATGTCTGTGTCAAACCTAGCAGTGCCATTCCACATCCCTAGGCTTCCGTTCTGACATTTGAAAAATGAAGCTAATAGAGACTTACTTTCTCCATTTCCAAGGGTTCTTGTGAGGCTCACATGAAAGAATAGATATATGAGGAAGCTTTGTAAATTACAATGTCATTTCTGAATGAGCAACATTATTATTTATTTTGCAAGTTTAGTAGAAGGAATTCTGTGAAGTGTCTGAGATCAGAAGAACCAATTGCAAATCAGCTTGGATTAATGTTGGGTGAACTTCCCCAACAAGATGTAATATTTAAAGTTTTAACACTGAATCTGTATGACTTGCAGGGTTGTACATAAAGCATTTCCATTAGAAGGCCAATTTCTCAGAAGGCTCTTTTAGGAACATCTGGCTGAAATGAAGCACACGAATTCCCTATTCAGATGTGTGTGTGTGTGTGTGTGTGTGTGTGTGTGTGTGTGTGCATGTTTTGACTTCATTTAACTGCTTGTCTAGCTACAAATTATTTGGCATTTTGAGAGGTTTCAAATGTATCGTTGTTTTCTATAAAAAGGAGTTTGATTAAAAAACTGTAAATTTGTGAATCTTATTGGTTCAAGACATGGAAGTAAGGAATATTGAAGACAGATCAATAATTAAAATGCTAGTGTTAAAAATGAAAAAAAATAGACTCTGCTCATGTGGTACTGGTCACTATAATTACTTATACTATTGATTATATTTTTGAATCTCACAGTGTCATGATAAATAGAATGTCCTGATAGTAAGGCAGGAGAGAAATAACATTAACCTAAAACAACTTAGTCCTAAGCTGTAGTTAGTGAAATTTTGCTGTTTGAGGAAAAGTTTCTTGGCACTTTAATCTGCTGTTATTCTAATTTTCATTTAATTAATTAATTTATTTTGTGGGGCAATGGGGGTTAAGTGACTTGCCCAGGGTCACACAGCTAGTAAGTGTCAAGTGTCTGAGGCTGGATTTGAACTCAGGTCCTCCTGAATCCAGGGCTGGCACTTTAACCACTGTGTCACCTAGCTGCCCCCTAATCTGCTGTTATTCTAAGTTTTGAACAAATACAGGTGGGTTGAGGCTGCTATGATTTACACGAAAGGCAGCCTATATGGAAAAAGGGCTGTATATTGAGTGGAAGGGATTTGGTTCAAATAACAGTGTGACTTTAGGTAACTCAATTCACTCTGGATCTCAGTAACCTTATCTGTAAAGGGGGGGAGAGTTGAATTAAATGACCTCAAAAGTCATTAGAATTATGAACCTAATTTTGTATTATAATTCCTTCTTTCTCTTAGGGTTGTTGGGAGCTTTAATTCAACCATTTTTATTGGTTTTTTTTTTTTTTGGAGGGGCAATTGGGGTTAAGTGACTTGCCCAGGGTCACACAGCTAGTTAGTGTTAAGTGTCTGAGGTCGGATTTGAACTCAGGTCCTCCTGACTCCAGGGCGGTGCTCTATCCACTGCACCACCCAGCTGCCCCTAATTCATCCATTTTTATTAAAAAATCCAAGACCTTTTGATGGTCAGGATGATTGAAATATCAAGTCTTACTGTCATAATTATTAACTGATTGGAGTCATTCTAAAGTGGATACTATTTGGCTGTAATAATGTTTCAGAGACATTCTTCCCACAATGTGAAATTATGGGAATGATGGAAAAAAATGTTGTGTTTAGTAAAACCAATTGCTCCAAATACTGGCATAGTTTGATCTCTCTTGAGGTGCCTGCAGCTATCTATATAAGAGGGAGTCAGTAGTAGGTTTTGCTTTTGAGGACTAAGCCAAAGGCTGATAAAGGATGAAGGTGTTTAAACCAAATCAACCATGGTAGCTTTGAGACCCCTAGGGGGTGCAGTGGATAGACTGGTCCACCCAGAGTCAAGAAGACCTCAGTTTAAATTCTTCCTCATATATAGTTATCCCTTCTATATCATGATTTTCCCCATTGCATTTCCAGTATATCACAGGTCAGCATACGAAATTAAATGGGAATTTTTGGGGAGTTTTGCAGTAGTTACAATGACATGCGAAGGCTAGCAGACAACACAGAAAAAGTTTAGAAATTCAAAAATGCATAAAATATATGGATGGTATTGTATAATATCAACATAGTTTATCCTTTAATACCATAATAATTCAGATTTCTTCTCTGGTACAAAGGGAGGGCCAACAATTTTTATGTGGATTTTTCAGATCATGGGGGCATCGTGCCCTTAACTTCCATGATGGGGAAGGAATAACTACTTACTAGCTGTGCAACTCTGAGAAAGTTGTTTGTCCTCTGTGTTGGAATCCTCATCTGTAAAATGTGGCTAATAGTATCTCTCAGAGTCATTTTGAGGTTCAAATGAGATAGGGGTTTTTTTGTTTTGTTTTGTTTTGTTTTTGCGGGACAATGGGGGTTAAGTGACTTGCCCAGGGTCACACGTCAAGTGGTGTCTGGAGGCCTGATTTGAACTCAGGTTGGTGCTTTATCCACTGCGCCACCTAGCTGCCCCTTGAGATAGTATTTATAAAGTGCTTTGTAATACATTAAGCCCTATGCTAATGCAGGTAAAAAAAAATGATGGCCTCAATAATTTTCCAAGGTCTTTCTATGGAAAATTTGGGATAAAAATCTGGTTAGAGGTATAGCATTATTAAGGTCTTTTCTTCTTTGTTAGGTTTGTTAGATACACTCTAAAAAACTAAAGATTGATCACTTATTTTTTCCTCTATAAAAGCTTTGTTGTCAAAGGCAATAAGAAACACTGTAAATGAAGAAAAAGTTCCTATATTTCTCTTTGTGATTGTTAAGAGGCTAACCAGAAAGGCTGGAGATAGGTAGAAAAAAAGAAGCTTTTGGACAATTTTTAAAATTTAGATAAAAACAAAGCTTTTATCTATAACATTTAAATAAAAACAAACTTTTTAAAGAATAATTTTAAAATTTAAACAGAAACAAAGTTTTTGGCTAATCCTGAAATTTAAATAAAAAACAAAACTGTTAAAAAATTAAAAAAAAATTGTTTTTGCAAAACAACTGACATTTTGAAAAAAGTTGAAGAAGAAACTTTTGATGGGTAAGAAAAGTTGATGCTATGATGAAATAGAGACAAGGGTGGAATCCTTCAATTCCATTTGAAATGGTTCTGCGCAAAGTATGAATGCTTAGAGATATAGATTATAGATGTAGAAAATGGGGTGACTTTTCTGGAAGTAGCATCTGGTGACCACAGCACAAAGATCTGGGGTTCAAAACCTGTCTTTTTATCTTACTACCTATGTGACTTTAGGCAAATGATTCCCCTGAACCCCACTTTTTTCATTTACAAAATGAGGAGGGCTGATTTTAAATTAGATTGTCTTCAAATTCCCTTCAAGCTTTAATTTTTTGAGCCTATGACCTTATATGACTGGACAGTGACCACAATGCAACAAGCACTTATAGACTGCCTACTATGTGAAAGACATTGTATTCGATGTTGGAGATGTAGGGAAGAGCTAGTGGGATCCCCCTCATTGGACTGATATGTGCAAAGGGGAGCCTCAGGTGTGGGTTGAAGTAGACGGCCTCTGCTTTCACTGGAGACTCTATGCTGAACCCATTATCTTTTCCCCAAAACCCTTCCCTCTTCTTAAACTTCCCTATTACTATTGAGGGTATCAGCATCTTTCCATTCACCTAGGTTATTTGCAACCTAGATTTTATCCTTGACTCCTCACTCACTTCTTCCTTCCCCGTTATATCTAATTTTATTGCCAAAGCCTATAGATTTTACCTTCATAACATCTCTTGCATATGCCCTGTTCTCTCCTCTGGCACAGCTGCCACTCAGGTGCAAGGCTTCATCACCTCATGTTTGGACTATTGTTTTTTGGTTGGTCTCCCTACCTCATGTCTCTTTCCACTTCAGTCCACCCTTCACTCGTCAGTCAAAGTGTTTGACCACATGACTCCTCTCCCCATCTCCAACATTCAATAAAATCTAGTTACTCCCTATGACCTTTAGGATCAATTATAAAATCCTGTTTGATATTCAAAGCCCTTCATAACGTGCCCCCTCCTTCCAGGCTTCTTAACCCCATGGCTTACTCTGGGATCCAGTGACACTGGCCTCCTTGCTGTTCCTTGAATAAAAATCTCTCTCTCTCAACTCTGGGGGTTTTCACTGACTGTCCTGGAATGGTCTTCCTCTTCATCTCTGCCTTCTGACTTCACTGGGTTTCTTCAAGTCCCAGAAAAAATCTCATCACCTTCTACAGGAAACCTTTCCTTACCCTCTTAGTTCTAGGGCCTTGCCTGTGTTGACTATTTCCCATTTATTCTGTATATAGTTGTTTACATGCTGTTTTACCCATTAGACTGTGAGCTACCTGAGAGTAGAGATTGTATTTTATCCTTCTTTGTATCTCCAGTGCTTAGCATATTGCCTGACACATATTAAATACTTAATAAATGTTTGCTGACTGACTGACTCTGAAGAATTGCCAGTCTCACCTTCAAGATTTAATGGAGCCCAAGGATATAATAAGTACATAAATACATATCATAAGAGGCCAAGATGGCGGAGGAAAGACATTAAATGCACAGAGCTCCTGATACAATCACCCCAAAAACAGCAATAAAAGAACCCCTGGAGCAGAAAAACACACAAAAATATGGACTGAGATTATTCTCCAGCTATAGACAGATTACAGGGGATGGTGAGTAACGTCCAACCCCATGATCATGCCAACAGAGACCCTATCCACACCACCAGGGGAATTTACCCCAGAGCCTCTGAATCAGCTACAGCACCAGCATCTTCTAGAACTGAGCATGCAGTCGGGTGAGAGGGCTGAACGGCTGGCTGGGGGGGAAGTGCAGGGGGACATAGGGAGGAATTCGGCTGTCCCACCCCAGCAGGGAACCAGGAAGAAATCCTGAGCAGCAGGAGGCCCAGGTAGGGGAGGGGCGCAGGCTCATCAAAGCTAAGAACCACACCACAGAAAGCTTTGCTGGTTGGCTGTTTAGTAAGTAGGCTTGAGGTTATCTTTGGACCAGAGAATAGGCCAGGTGAGAGTAAAACCTGCCCTCCCTCAAACCAAAACACCTGGGACCCTCTGAAGCTGGGAACAGTAGTGGAACCAAAAAACAGGGGCCCCCAGAGGAGACTTTAAAGTCAAGTAAAAGATGAGCAAGCAAAGAAAGTTCAGAATTATAGAAAGCTTCTTAAGCAACAGGGAAGATCAAGGGGCACCATCAGATGAGGAAATCAACCACAGGGCTCCTATATCCAAAGCTTCCAAGAAAAATATGAACTGGTTTCAGGCCATGGAAGCTCTCAAAAGGGACTTTGAAGAGAAAGTAGGAGAAATGGAAAGAAGATGTAGAGAAAATGAGGAAAGAATGGAAAGAGAAATGAGAGTGATGCAGCAGAGTCATGAGAAAAAAGTCAACAGCTTGAATACATATGATAAGAAAGTAGCATGAAATGAGGGCAAAGGAGGGATAAAGACAGTGCTCTAGGAAAATTTCATGAGAGAGAGAGAGAGAGCAAGAGAGAGCACGCAATGTCATCTGGAATTATCAGGGAAAGCTTTCTGGAGGAGGTGTCACTTCAACTGGACATTGAGGAAAAAGAAAGCTTTCAAGTGACATAGATGAAAAAAGAATATATTCTATGTAATGTGGATGGCATATGTGAATAAGATGGAACCCTAACCCTAGCCCTAATCCTAACCCTAACTCTAATTTAAGTTAAGTCCATCCAGATACTTGGTGTTCTCCTCATTGGTAGCCTCACTCTCTCCTTCTGCAAAATGTATTCCAAATGGTTCTTTAGATTTGGAGTCAGAAGACTAGAGTTCAAACCCCAGCTCAGCTAGCTGTGTGATATTATGCAAATCATCTAAGCTCTGTAACCTTCAGGTTTTTTTAATTTTTAATTTTTTTAACCATTTATATAATGGGACTAATCAATTGATTAACTCATCAACAAACATTTAGTAAGAACTAGCACATAGTAGGCACTTAGTAAAGGCATAATAAATTTTCATTGATTTATAAAGATTGTCTGACACTGTGGTAGATGCTGGTGATAAAAAGATGAAAATGAGATAATAATAATATTTGTACTACCTATGTGATAGGGTGGCTGTGAGGAAAGTGCTTCATAAAACAGTATGTCATTGTGATGGAATTTTGATTATATGGGATAGTATGAAGATAAATCAGAGGATGTAAAGATTTAGCTGTTTGGTGGAGCATCAGTATAAGCAGTTAGGATAATACTGTATTAGCCAGGCTAGGTGGTGCAGTGGATAGAGCACCTGGCTTGGAGTCAGGAAGACTCATTTTCCCAAGTTCAAATATGGCCTCAGACATTTATTAGCAGTGTGACCCTGGGCAAGTCACTTAACCCTGTTTGCTTCAGTTTCCTCATCTGTAAAATGAGCTGGAGAAGGAAATGGCAAACCACTCCAGCATCTTTGCCGAGAAAACCCCAAATGGGTTCTTGAAGAGTCAAATAGGACTGAAAGGAATGAAGGACAACTCTTAACTATCTCAATCTCTTCTTCTCCCTTTGCATTACAGTGCATTTGCATTTGCATTAGAACATGCTAGTTGTCAATGGTTTCTAGAAAAAAAATTACTTTCCCCTAAACAAAACAAAACAAAATATATGAATCATTTATTGGTACAGTTTCTTGTTGTATTTGCTGTCGGGTAGAGTCATGGACTTCAAAAAATAGCCTTTATTTATCTCCTCTGTGCTTTCCACTTTCCCCTCAATTCTTAACTACGTTTGGGATAGTTGTCAATTAATATTTTGTATACAGAGAATAAGAGACACTGAGCCATATCTGCCAGCCCTATCGACATTTTAATGTTGTTTCTTTATAAGTTTAGAAGGCCAAGGCAGAAGAAAGCTGATTTACTTGAAGTTGACTTTGTGCTAATGATACAATGGATTTTTCTGTTGGTTTGTTATTATTTTTTTATTATTGGCATTGATATTAATCTCCAGGAAAATGAATCTGGAATAGAAGAGTGACCTGAGCTCATTGACAGTGTGCTTTTTTTCCCCCCAAGAATTTAGTTCCCCAGCATTGAATGAAATGGCTTCCATTTCTCCCCCATGTTCAATCACGGGGTTGTCTTTTGTATCCCAGGGCAATTGCATAACTCCAGTATTGACCTTCACTGAAGCCCTTTGTTTTGCACCCTAACAGCCCAAAGCGTTAAAAACGCGTGTTTACTTAATTTGTCCTGGCATGCAGTGTAATTACAAGCAGTTTGTTTTCTCTGTTGTAAAATATGGGCTTGAGAAGGAATAAAGTGATGTGGAAAATTAACATTGTGATGTACTGTATAGTGGAATAACACTAAAAACACTTAGCAGTGTTAGCACTGGAGGTGCTATTTGTGTTGTGTGCAAGAGCAATAAAGAATTAAATGCCTCTTTCGAAACTATATTTGCATGATTTTCAACTGCAGTAAAATTAATCTGATCTGCCTCTAAGAACAAACAACACAACAACACAACTCTGACAAATCCAAGTACCCATGGACTCCAACAGGGCCCGAGTAGGCCTTAGAGTGACATATCTGACTTTGTGAATGCTCCTCCTCTCTGCCTCTTGTGGAATGGAAGAAATTGTGCAAAAGTAATGCTCCAGTAATTGCCTCAAAGGCTCCTGAGTTGTGGCACTTGTCTTTGTAGGTCTGGTCCTTTCATGACACCACAACTGTACTACAGAATTACCCCTCCCCTTTCCCACAATCTTATTAAGAACAGATGAGCTCAGAAGGAATTGCCGATGTATGAGAGGGTGGTCTAGCTTGTTGTCGTTCAGTCGTTTTAGTAGTAGTTTTAGTCGCCTCTGACTCTTTGTGAGGTCATCTGGGGTTTTCTTGGTAAAGATATTGGAGTGGCTTGCCATTTCTTTCTCCAACTCATTTTACAAATGAGGAAACTGAAGCACAGAGGGTTTAAATGACTTGTCCAGGGTCACACTGCTAATAAATGTCTGAAGTCAGATTTGAACTCAGGAAGATGAGTTTTCCTGACTCCACACCTGACACTCTATCCACTGGGCCACCAGGTTCCCTCAGTTCAGCTCGTCATTTCCATTTTCCCAGTGTCACACCTTCCCCACCTTGTGTCTGTCAGAGAAATCTGACAAAACTAACAGGACATTCTATTTTTCTGTCTGTCTTTACAGAACATTTCAGAATCCTTCATATAAGTATTAAATTACACTGTGTCATCTACCAAACTTCTAATGATCATAGAAATAAATCTCTTAAGATCAAGGTAGCTCATTGAACAGCTCACCTCCACATCCTTTAGGAAATTTTTTTTTTCTTTTTGTAAAACCATGCTTCAGTGTAGCTGTTTCTTTCTAACCTAATAATAATAAGCTAATATTTATATAGTGCTTACTAACAGCCAGATGCTATGCTAATTGCTTTACAAATATTATTCATTTGATCCTCACAACAACCCTGGGAGGTAGGTGCTATTATCACCCTCATTTTATAGATTAGGAAACTGAGATAAACAGAGGTTAAGTGACTTGCACAGGGTCACACAACTATTATCTGAGATAGGGTTTGAACTCTGGTCTTCTTGACTCCAGGTCTGGTGTGCTATCCACTGCATCCCTTTAGCTACCTGTATCAGTTGATTGGGTGTTGTGGCATACACCTGCAATCCCAGTTATCAGGGAGGCTTTCTTGCCCTCAGGATTTTTGAGCTACAGTGGGCTAAGCCAATTGTGTATCAGTGATTAATTCTTCACTGGTATACTGAACCCCTTAGACAGGAGTTGGGCACTATGTTCTCTATGGAGAGATGAATGGGTCCAGGTGGAAAACAGAGTAGTTCCAAACTCCCAAGCTGATCAGAACGGGAGCAGGCTGTGTAGCCCCTGCACTTCTAGCCTGAGTGAGAGAGAAAGACTCAGCCTTTAAAAAGATAAAAAATAGACTATATGAGTATTGTTTTAGGAAAAGCAAACGTAAACAAAAATAAAAACCTTAAGACACCGCTGAGGTATGCCAACATCGCCTTTTTTTATTGCCCTGTTGGCTGGCTTATCTAAAAGTAGCCCCATTCAAGGCAGTGAGGCTTTAAAATGGGGTTGCTTTTAAAAAAATGGGCCCATTGGGGACATTTGGTGCCTTTTGTGTTTGCATTTGACTGTGAAACAACAGTGAATGAGGCTCTCAAGTATCTGGAATGTTTGTGCTTCTTTTGTACAGAAGGGCTAACCTGGCAAATTCCCATTCTGGAGATATGATGCCACTCTTCTCAAAGTAGCCATTCTTTGTCCTCAGAAAGAGCACATCCGGTCTCCTTGTATTGCTGCTACAAAACATGATTTTATCCTCTGGGCCATCTGACTCATCTCTATCTTTAATAAGAAGTTGGGTTGAATATAGGAACAAGGGGCTTTTTTAAAGGCAGCCAACTAGCCAGGCTTCTACAGGCCTGGTTGGGAAGAGGGGAGAGGGAAGTCATTAGATTAACCTCTTTTTACAGGTTGGGCTTAGCAAATATCCTTAAAAATAACTCCAGTAATTTATGACCTTTCAGGAGCATAATCAATAGCATTAAAAGGAGAAGCTGCCAGACAGCACTTCCTGGTAGGAGAAAGTTTCTTGTCTTTGTAATGTTTGCATTCTGTCTGCTTATATGCAATAATACTGACTGCCAGTGAGATCATTCCCCATCCACTCCATCCGTGTAGGAGACACATACATTTTTATCCTCATTGGACCGTCTCGGCAGTTATTCTGTATGGTATCTAATTCCACCAGGAACTATTGTGCAAATGTGAGGGCAAAGAAAAGGGAAGCTTCATTGGCAAACTTCTCCCCTGTCTGCTGTCTGCTCTGGGGATCCCTGAATAGCAAATGCCTCTAACATAGCCATCAAATTTCAGGTTATAGCCTCATATTTTATTACAAATCCAGACCAAGGGGGGAAAAATCAAAGAGAAAAATGGAGAGAGAGGGTGAGTGAGAGACAACCAGAGAAATTTTACTATATCTTTTCTACCCCAAGGTCTTTCCAAGAAGTACAGAAAAATGGATTAAATTGATTTTTTCCCCTAACCTGAGTACTTTTCTCTTTCCAAGTGCTAAGTGGATTTAATTTCAGAATCACACCCAAGTAGGGAAGTGCTTTATGATTCTGTTTATTTACTAAATGACCTTTACCCTCCAGGCAGGCCTGAAACAAAACTGGGGAGGTAAATTGTGTCTTTAGTACCTTTTCCCTGTCCTTTTCTTCTGTAGTCTGGTATTCTTAGCCACAGATATCCAAAGCCTTCTTGCTGTGCCCCTCACCACCCAAAGCTCTTATACTGTGTCTGTCTTCCCCAGTCAGTACCCAAGGGTAATCAAGATAAGGAAATAAAAATCCCTCTTGAAATTACTTTGAATTGCTTGAACATTCTTTATATTTATGTGATGTATCCCTGCTATGAGAATGCAAACTCCATGAAGGCAACAACTGCTTCTTTTCATCCTTGTACTTCTAGCACCTAGCATAGTGCCTTGCACATAATAGGCCCTTAGATAAATGTTTGTTAAATTGAGTAAAATCTACTTTGACATTTTGATTGATTCTTGACTATCCCAGAGAGGGTAATCAACACAGGTACATTTAGGATCCCTTCTCCTATTGAATAGATGTTCTCTCAACTCATGCCCTACCTTCTACATGAAGCCTTTCTTGAAGCCTTTCTTGATCTGCACCCCTGCCCCCTCAGCTGCTAGTGCCTTCCCTCCCCAATTTTTTGTATATAGTTCTGTCAATTTATGAAGAAACACCACTACATATCCAGAGTTGGCAGACCACATGACTTAGAGTTGAATGTCTATTCATTGCCTTAGAACCTGGGATGAGAATTAATAAAGTAATGAGTCAAGTGGGGTGTGGGTGAAAAGTTGTCCCCAATGTCTGCAATACTTGGGCGGTAGTCTCTAAAATTCTGCTATGTGTATACATGTTGTCTCTCTATCTCCATTAGTTAGATAGTAAACAACTCTTCTAGGTCTGTTTAATTTTTGTCTTTGTAGACCCAACACCTAGAATGATGCCTAGGCATTTGAAAAATGCTTGTCACAATCACAGACCAGTGTAGAAGTTTTGGGGCTAGGGTGTGTTCTTGGTGCTTTCCAAATTGCCTCATGCAGGCAGCTATCAGCCTATAGAGGTAGTCCTGCCTGGGTACCAAAAACGCTAAGTGAAGATGACAGCTCTTAGTGGTAATTTCTGGTTGTTTCCATGACATTGTGTGTCTAGTTGGATCATAGAATGCACGAATGGGAATGGACTATAAGATGATTTTAAAGATAGGAAAGGGCCAGATTGTGAAGAGTTTTAAATTCCAATCAATAGACTTTATGTTTGAACTTGGAGGTAATAAGGAGCCACTGAAGTTTATTGAGTAAGGGTGACATAGTAAGACCTGTGCTTTAGAAAAATCATCTTGAAGTGGAAAAAGATTAGGAGCAGGGAGAACAAATAGAAGGCTATTGCAGTAGTACAAGTGTGGGGTTTGCCAATGAAGGGATCGAAATAGATTGCCTCAAGTCCTTTCCAGCTCTAAGTTTCTATAAAATGGATGCTGTTTATATATTAAACATGTTCTATTTGATATAGAAGGATATGGATAATATTCATGAGATCTGTTTCCATGATGGGCGGGGGTACACAATTTTTACACATTTGTTGTCAATACCCCTATTTTGGAGGACATTCCTTGCCTTCAGTTGTCATATTTTGATAGCTAGCTTTCTAAGGGGAATTACCATTATCATTATATAGAGTTTAATGTCTTTAGCTATTAGAACATGATTTCCAATAATTTCACACAAGACTAATGGCATTGTCAGTTCTTCCAGGTTTTTGAGTATTAATCTTTATAGTATATAATGCTTTAAACCAAAGCAATGCATCTATGCCAGGCAGGATAGTTCACTAAGGAAGATGAGTCCATCTCAAGGAGCAAATCCCATTGTGTTGTTTTGCCCCCTGCAGCTGTAACATTTATTTCATTTTATTGTTTAATTAATAAACATTTGTTTTTCTCTCTCTTTCCCTATTTAAAGAGAAAAAAAGAAAAACAAAACCCTTGTAATGAACATGCATAGTGAAGCCAAAACAGAAACAAAAACAACCCCAACAGCACATTGTCCATGTCCAAGAATAGATGTATCATTCTGTATCTTATCTTCACTTATGTTTATCTATCAGGATTAGGGTAGCAAAGATCAATCCTCTGGCATTACAGCTGGTCATTGTATTTATGAGAGTTCATCATTCTTTCAAAGTTATTTTCTTTACAATGTTGTATTACATATAAATTGTTCTTCTAGTTTTGCTCATTTTGCTTTGCAACAGTTCATACAGGCCTTCTAAGATTTCTATGAAACCATCCTCTGTTGTTTCATACAGTTCAATAGTATTGCTTTATATTCACATACTGTAATTTTTAAACCAGTTCCTAATTGATGGGCTCTCCCTTAAGCAAAGACCCCAAATGGCATCATGAAGAGTCAGACATGATTGAAATGTCTGAATAACAAACAATCCCTAGTTT
The DNA here is from genome assembly GCF_019393635.1 of Dromiciops gliroides. Lineage (NCBI taxonomy): Eukaryota > Metazoa > Chordata > Mammalia > Microbiotheria > Microbiotheriidae > Dromiciops > Dromiciops gliroides. Next base: position 193,786,658 of record NC_057861.1, read on the forward strand.
TGAGCTCTTTATCAATATTTTTGTACTTCTTTCTGTAACTAAGGGTAGCCTTGAGAGAGGAAAGAAGTCATATATGAGCAACACATAATCTGAAGACTGTGTATATGAAAGGGGAAAGAGGCAGCCCCACCCATGTTGCCTTAATAATGTTGAGGGAAAGGGGTCATACATGGATTTGATGTCTATTAATCTCACTCAGAACAATCTCCTTTGCCCCCTCAAGCTGCTCTAAACCTGGATGTCTGCCCACTTCCCTCACTTCACTGCTGGGAGTGGGCTGAAAAGGACAGAGTATTAAGAAGATATTATACTCTGAGATGTTCTATGGAAAACTAGCTTATCTGTAGCAGAATTTTAAAAATGTGTTTAGAGGAACCCATTAATTTAGGGAAAATAAAAATAAGTAAAAAATGAAAACAACAACAACCAGGTTTAAGAGATGAGAGTTGATCATCTCTCCCGTCATAAAAACTCAGATTGGCACCTGCTATGGGTAAAAGGTATTTTAAGTTCTCCTTAGAAATGGGATAATTCTATTAAAAACAATCAGGACACCATTTGGAATACAGTTATAGTTCTTTTTTGGTGATTTAGGTATATAGTGCAATGGCTAGAGACCTGGACTTAGAGACAGGAAGACCTAAGTTCAAATCTGACTTTCAGACACTTACTATCTGCATAACCCTGGGTAAGTCACCTAACTGCTGTTTGCCTTAGTTTTCTCATTTGTAAAATGAGGTTAATAATGATAGCTAGATTCCAGGGTTATAGTGAGAATAAAAAGAAATATTTGTAAAATGATTTGTAATGCTTAAAGAGATAAAGAAATGCTATTATACTATTTTATTATTATTGCTATTGTTATATTGCTATTATTATTATTATTATTATTACTATAGAATTGTCACTGGTGAATGTCATAAAAAAGATTTCCTTGACCAAAGAATTATATTGAAAAATCTTTCATTAGAGAAATCAATCATCAGTCTATCTATGAATATCACACAAATCAATCTATATAATCCTTTTCCCTACAGAACCTTTCCAATTTATACATCTCTTTATTTCAGCAGATAGCTGTACAACATGGAATGCTTACTGCTGGTCCCCACAGAAGGATCATCCCAGCAGGGTGACCTCCCTACATGCTAGGTGGTATCAATACCACACATAGGCACATAGAATTTAGTCACATTAGTGAAGCTGGGCATTCTCTGAGTAACTATGGCTCAATCTGGATGCTCTCCTTACTCCTGAGCCCTAATAACCAGAGTATTTGGGAACTGTTTACAAGCTTCAGAGTCAGGCTTCCTATTTCCATTGCAAGTCTTCTGCCTTCTTAAGGGATGGTGTAGATGCCGGGACTTAACTAGTGAGGCTTCTCTTGGTAAGTGAAATCATTTTCATGTTGAAGGAAGAGTCTCAAGACCTGGGATTTTATGCATAGAACTCCCAGCATGGAAATTTCTCCACCAGTGCAGATCCACAACTTCTCTATAATTTAGGCTTAACTTTTTGAAACTCACATGAGACATAAACATTAAGTGCCTTACCCATGGTAACCTAGCCAGTATGAGTCAGCTCAGAGCTTTAGTCTAGAACTTTCAGGTGCCAAGATTGATTCTCTATCCATTGTGCCCTTCATAATTTACATGCAAGTTGGATGTTATTATCAGAATGTCCCAGGCCCACTGAGATGTAAACATGTGCCAGGAGCTATCTCATTGTCTTTGCTCTCACTGGGTCTATGTGGCTCTCTCCTAAAGGCTCTTCCATGGTCAACATGGATGGCTGGAAGGAGGAACTACTCAGTACTTATGGACAAGAAATGAACATGGGACCAGTAAAAGTATCTCTTTGCTCTTCAGTGTTGTCAGCTTTTTTGCTTATTAGTAAATCATTCTCACAAACTTCTTTCCAAGGAAAATGGAACTCTGTTTTAGAAAGTTATGGCTTTACTGGTTATTTATAATTACAAATGAAACTAAATTTTCTATCATATCAACTAAATATCAATGAGTTGTTAGTACATATGTGCTATGTTAGCATATTTTATGTGTATAGACTCAAGATGTGCTTAATTTCACACTTGCAATCCCTCACTCTTTTTCTTCCTCCCTCCCTTGTTTCCTTTCATCTATTCTTCCTTTTATCCTTCTTCTCTCACTCCTTCCTTTCTTCCCTCTCTCCCTCCATTTACTCCTTCCTCCCTCCCTTTCTCCCTTCCTTCCCTCTCTTCCTTTTTCCATCCCTCTTTCCCTCATTGCTTCCCTCCATCTTTTCTTCTTTCCTTCCTTCCTCCCTTCCTTCCTTCATCCTTTGCTCTCTTCACTCCTTTCTCCATTCCTCTCCACTCCTTCCTTCCTCCCTTCCTCCTTTTCTCTCTTCTCTCCTTTCTCCTTCCTTCCTTCCTTCCTTCCTTTCTTCTTGCCTGCTTCCTGTCTTTATTCCATTTTATTGTTCTTATGTTTAATTCATATACATTTTTTCACATCAAAATCAACTGGAAACACTGCCCTCTCTCCCATCCCCCAAATTGAATTCTCCCTTATAACAAAGAAAGACAATTAAGCAAAAAAATATTGGATACAGTGATAGTATCTGACAATCACATTCCTTTGTACATGGTTGTTTCACTTCTTTTGAATGGCAAGAGCTCAAACTAAATGTACAGTGAATTAAAGATAAAATGTCAAATGCCTGGAGTAGGCTTTATTTCAGTTATTCACATCACAGTGGAACTATAGGATGGAGTCATGAAAGTAGTTAGGTTATATCTGAAGAGGATCAGAACATATGGCACATAATACAGTGTTTAACATTTAGAAATTACTCAACAAATGTTTATGATTTATTTTAATAAATATTTAATGTATATCCAATAGCACTGGTCAAGGAATTCTTCACTCTATTAGTTTTTATTGCCATTACACATAGGATTATTGTATAACGACAGAGAACAAAAGCTAGTCAAAATTTTTTTGGCTGCTAAAAATTTGAGTGGGCTGAAAGATTTTTGTACCTGTCTGCAAGGTTGTTTTATTTTCACCTTTGACCACTTCTAGGTATCCCTTGGGCAATATGGTCAGTGTAACTCATGAAAATAAAAGGTTCATGCCTTCTCCCATCAAAGAGATGTATTGTCTTCTGCTATATTGTATTTATGCTATGTCAATTGATTGCCCTTCCCCAGGCATTTTTTTCTCTTTTTTTTTTCAAGGAATACCTTGCATATATAATCATGTAAAACATTAAACTAGTTTGAATTCCCATCTTCAATAAGAAAACACTTTACACCCTTGTATGTGTGTATTTTAATGAACCTGATTGACATTTTTTTCCTCTGGTTACCTATGCTTTTTAAGATAGTGTGGATGGATGGAACAAGCTGTGCCCGCAGAAGCTTGTAAATGTTTCATGTCTATTTCAATGACTGACAGAGAGGCTCCTTTTTGGTCTATTCCTATAGCGTCTGAGATTCATGGCCCTTGCAGAATAGTCCAAAAGAAATTACTGCAGTCTGTGCCTGTTTGTGTTTGTGGGAGGGTGTTTTTATTCGTGTGTGTGTGTGTGTGTGTGTGTGCGCGCGCGCGCTCATGTGCATATGCGCATACACGTGTACCTGTCTGCCTGGGTTTGATTTGAGTAAACACAGGATAACTGGAATATAATGAATAGAGGGACACAACAGTGACAACACACTGGTAAGGAAGGATGCTTGGGGGCTATTTGAGTGGGCAGGTGATTTTCCCTACTCCTATATACCACAGAAAGAATTAAGGTTCTCAACAGCCAGGATTCAGGAATAAATCAGATGTCCAACCTATGACATTTTACCTTGACTCATTAATGAAACTATTTGCTTTCTTTCCCACCCTCCTTTGAAGTTAATAAAATTCTTTGTCCCTTTTTTCCTATGGAAATGTTTGTCCTGCTAATGTTTACCTCAGAGAAGCACTTTGCAAATTGCTCTGAGTTGCAGTATGTAGAATTGACTCCTGATAGGCACTTGCTTCCCAGCCACAGGAGAATGGGGTCTGAGTAGGTCAAAAATAGTTGGCTTCTGCCTTTGTTAGGTTACCCTGTAACAGTTTGAAGTGACTGGTAAAATGTTTCTATGATGAGACAGTTGGACAGCCACTGTTTTCTTTCTATTCTCTATCGCATTAAGAAAGGGTCTAGAGTTATATCTCCGTTAGACTCCTCAAATGGTTAAACATCACAAAATTTTATGTATCTCTATATCTCTATCATCTACTTGTCCATCCTTCTATCCTTCCATTCACCCACCCATTCATCATCTATCTATCTAACCCAAGTCATACCTTTCATAATAGTAGAAGTTCCTGGTAGTAAATAGATGGGAAAGACCCTTATGAAGTGTGTTTCAAGGTAAAGCAAGTCTGTTCAGTTAATAAGGGATAAGATTAATGGAAAAAGCACATTTTTTCGGGGGGGGGATTATTTAGATCTGTGATTTTTTTTCAGTGTAGATATTCCCTTCCCCTCAATTAATGCAGCTTCCCAACTCATCTATAACTTATATTCTTAGAAAGTTGAGTAGAGGTGCCGTGTTAATTGGCATTCCCATAATAAAACAGCTAACATGAGGCAGGGACAACATTTGAACTGGCATTTTTTTAATTCTATGATTTGCCCCTTATTGACCACTCAATGTTCTTCTCTGAAGGACAAATCTAGATGGGAAAATTTGGAGTTCTGGCTAGCAGCTAACATGTATATGTCACTTAAAGGTTTATACATTATTTTATACATATTATGGTATTTACTCATGAACTATGGAAGTTCAATGGGTCTTATTATCCTCATTTTATTGACAAGGAAACTGAGACCCAGAGGGATTGTGATTTACTATGATCACAGGACTGGTGTCAGAGATAGTATTCTAAACCAGTCTTTCTTGGCTCTAAGTTGAAGCTCTTTCTACTTTCTATTTTCTACTTTCAGTACCACCCTGTTCTCTAAATACAGTTATCCCTTCCACATCATGGGGGTTAGGAGTGTGGCAACACTGCGATCTGGAAAATCCACCTAAAATCTTTTGGTTTACCCTTTGTATCAGAAAAGTCTAAATTATTATGCTATTGAAAGGTAATATTTATTGATATTATACAATACTGAATGTGTATTTAATGCATTTCTGAGTTTCTAAACTTTTCCTGTGTTGTCTGTGGCTTCCTCAAAATTTCCCTCAAAATTCCTATTTAATTTCTTATGCTGACCCATGATATATTGAAACTGCAATGGGGAAAGTCACAATGTGGAAGGAATAATTGTACTATCAGATAAGGGGGAAAAGTTGGGAAAACTTCTGGAAAAACCTGCTATTAAAAAAGGTCCTCAAAGCAACTAACCAAGAAGTCCAGCAATAGAAACCCCAAAGAAACAAATAGAAAGTTTGTGGTAGCAGTTAGTGGTGGGAAATATTAGCAATTAAAATGAGAAAAAAGAGCCACACACTACCAAAATCTGTTTCATCAGGTATGAAAGATAAAGGAAACTATTCTAGTAAATCACAAAGATTGCATTAGATTTGTTCTTGGCCAGCACCAAGTAATGACTGCAGATTCACAAAATGTTGGTTCATTTCCCTGCCAAAGGAGACTATTGGAAGAAAGCTCTGAGCTCTGGGTTATGAAGAAAAGTGAAGTACTCCCGCAAAGAAAGGAAGATATGCTTCTGGGATGGGGAAGATACCTAATGAGAAATAAGAAATCAGGAATCCCAACCTGTGTCAGCAAGATGGTTAGTGGAAGAATATGACACAGAGAAGGAATATGGAAAAGATCATTGATGCAGTTGGAGCCATATATTAGGTATGAAACTCTTTCTAGAGAGAATGGTGCTCAATGATCTGAGGGGGAAATAATGTCTTGAACTGGGAAGAGAAGATGACGTGGGAACCAATAAAGCCAGCTAGTTCTGGCTGAAGAATGAAGGGGCTGGTAATAGGTTTTGGCAACTTGACTCCTTGCTTAGGGGTACTAAGATTAATGTGACATTGTTTGATCTCATATATACTCTGATTCTTTGGCTTTAGATGCCTTCATATCTCAACTGAGTACAGTACTTTTTTTTTCCCTTGTGGAGACTACTGAGCTTCTTAATAGGAATAATTCAACTATTTCATATTTTTTAGGGCTGTTTGTTACTGTTTCCAGATGCTGGAATATATCCCAAGTACTGAGTGCATGTTCCATCCCTTCAGCTGAAAGCACAGTCAAGGGCTTTGAGATGTCTGGATCAGGTCCAAACATTTTGGTGTCCCTTCCCATATATGCCACTCAACCCTGATAGCCTGGCTCTTGCAGGCAGTATTCACACCCTTAATATGGTCTATATGTGTATCCATTTTTGGCCATCTGTCTCATCCTCTAGTATTCTCCTTCAATTCTTAGCCATTACAGCTACTCCCCCACTGTATTACCATCCTTGAGACTCTTATATATACTCTTTTAAAATGCCCATGTTAAAACCAATAAAAGCTTTTAAATCAAGGAGTGACATAGTCAGACCTATGCCTTAGGAAGATTCTTTTGGCAGTTATTTGAAGAATGGACTGGAGAGAGAAGAGACCAATTAGGGAGACCAATTAGGAGGCAATATATTAATCTAAGTGAGCAGTAAAGAAGGCCTAAACTAAAGTGGCTGTGTGAGTTGACAAGGGAGATGGACACAGCACCTGTCATAGAGGTAAAATTGAGAAGACTTGGCAGATGAGGAAGTGTGAGGACTAGTATGATGAAAAAATCAAGTATTCTTCACTTTCTAAACTTGGGTGTCTGGAAGGATTGAAATATCCTTGACAGAAATTGGAATGTATGGAGGATTATCAGGCTTAGAGAGAAAAAGGGAATGAGTTTGGTTTAGGATATGTAGAGTTTGGTATGCTTATGTGGTCATGTTGAGTAAGCAGTCAATGATGCAAGATCAGACTCAGGAAAAGATTAGGACTGGAGAAAGCAAAAAGTCTGACTTGGCTGGAACAGAATTCATGAAGAAGGTAATGCATAACAATCCAGGGAAAGTAAGAGAGAGGCAGATTGTGAAGATCTTTGAAAGCCAAACAGAAGAATAAGTATTTTATGCCAGAAGTATTAAGGAACCACTGGAGTTTCTTGATTGACATGATCAGAATGTGCTTCACCATTGAATCTTTGAAATCATGTTGGGTCCCTGCACTAATTAGAGTTCTGAAGGCTTTCAGTGTTCTTTTCTGTTGTATTATGGTGGTTATCATGTATAATGCTCTTCTGGTTCTGCTTACTTAGTTCTGCATAAGTTCATGTATCTTCCCATGTTTCTCTGAATTCTTTACATTTGCCATTTACTATGGCACAATAATATTCCATTACATTCAAATACAACATGTTGTTCAATCATTCTACAGTCAATGGGATACAAATATTTGTATATGTGGAGCCTTTCCCTCTGTCTTTGATCCTAAGAGTATATGCAAATTAGCAGAATTCCAAGGGTATGAATTATTAATCTTTTATTCATATAATTTCAAATTGTTTTCCCAGAATGATTGGACCAATTTAAAGCTCCAACAACAGTAGTTTAATATAATTATCTTCCCACAGTTCCCCCTCCAAAATTTTTAAAAATCTTTTTTTCTTGTTATCTTTGTCAATTTGATAATTGTGATATTTTAATGAGTGATTTTGAGCCATATGTATGGTTGTTCACAATTTGCATTGTTCTTTTAAACACTATCTGTTCACAGCCTTTAACCACATCTATTGGAGAATAGCTTTTCTATATTTTAATCAAAGACCATTGTATCTTGAATATCAGACCTTTATCAAAGATATTTGCTGCAAAGATCTTCCTCCAAATTAATTACTTCTCTTTTAATTCTAGCTACATTGATTTTGTTTGTCCAAAAGCTTTTCAATTTTATATAATCCAAGTAATTCATTTTATTTTCTATGTATATCACTAGCTTTTATTTCATTAAGAATTCTCCTTGTATCTATTCTTGTGCAAGTTATTTTCCATTTTCTAGTTTTTATGATGAAAATATATTGTTCATATATCCATTTTGAATTTGTGGCATATGGTTTAAGATTCTGGTCCAAACTCCTTCCTACTTTTCCCAGAAGTGTTTGTAAAAATGTGAGTCCCTCTGTCAGTGGTTGTTGTACTTGAGTTTATTGAAACACTAGGCTACCACGTTCAGTTGCTTGGGGAATCTTTCTTACCTAGTCTGCTTCACTGGTAATTTTTTTTTAGGGCAATGAGGGTTAAGTGACTTGTCCAGGGTCACACAGCTAGTAAGTGTAAAGTGTCTGAGGCCAGATTTGAATTCAGGTACTCCTGAATCCAGGGCCAGTGCTTTATCCACTGTGCCACATAGCTGCCCCTCATTGGTAAATTTTTAAACCAGTACTAGATAGGGTTTTTTTGAGAGTAGGAGGGAAAGAAATAAGTATTTATTAAGTCCCTATTATGTACTGCTATTGTTCTATTGTACAGTTTCAGATCTGTAAATGCTTGACACTTTTATTTCTATTTATCTCCCATTATGTCCTCGAATTTCTTGATTTTTGAAACAGTTTTCAAATGGTATTCTGTATTACCTTATATGAAGGACTAAAAACACCTGGTACAAATTGAAAAATTAAATTTTTTTGGTAGGGAAAAAATCTCTAAGGTTATATCATAGCCCTTAATAATTGATGTTGGCGGGGGCAGCTAGGTGGCGCAGTGGATAGAGCACCAGCCCTGGAGTCAGGAGTACCTGGGTTCAAGTCTGGCCTCAGACACTTAACACTTACTAGCTGTGTGACCCTGGGCAAGTCACTTAACCCCAATTGCCTCACTAAAAAAAAATAATTGATGTTGGCTGGAAACAATTGTGAATTGAACAATAAATTATTTTGTACTTAATTTTATAAGTAATTACTTTAAAGGAGAACTGCTGTTTGGTTCCTTCTACTTAAGATATTTAGCATCACTTTTCAAAACCCAACTTTTCATATTTCAGAGTAACCATCATATTATCAGTCTAAATTACACATTTTTATAACTCTTATTAATTAATTAGCATACCTTTCTTGTTAATTCATCATTAATAAAACATTATAGCTTGGTCAATTCATTTTAAGTCACATCGATATTGCTCTTTCTATAGTTTATCCCTCATTAACTTGTATATTATAGTCTATTCTTTTTCTTCACGTTTTAATATGTTTCCCACATTTCAAAAACCAGGTACTTAATATCAGGCTGAGTTGATAGTCTTAGCTTTGAAGTTATCTAGGCTTATAATGTAAGAGGACTGATTGCCTCAGTTTCCTCATCTGTAAAATGAGTTGGAGAAGGAAATGGTAAACCACTTCAGTATCTTTGTCGAGAAAAGTTCAAGATGGGGTCATAAAGAATCAGATACAATTGGCATAATAAATTCCAAATAAACTTATTGATTAAGAAACATATTATATTAATAAGTTTCTTTCCTCTTTTGTAATATCATCTTAGGTGCCTAAGGACTAATGGCATTCTTTTTGAAATCCTTGATATGCTTACCTGTGACATTCCTCCATGTAACTGATATAATTTTTAGTCGATTAATTTGAGACATTATGGATTTTATTTTATTATTTAGAAATAATTTCCCCTTTTACAGTTTTATACAAAACAGTGGGATGCTATTTGTTAATGCTCTGGGTCTTTACCCAGGTAATCAGGACAAAGTTAATAATTGATGTAGCTAATTGAGGGTCCACTAACCATGTTTACCTCCCTTCTAGCAATATATCTGTCTCATTAGTAATAGCAATACCAGTATTGTGATTTCTACAATATTTCTTATATATGACATTTAATTTTTTTTGGGGGGGTGATGGTATATTTATGTCAACCCTAGAGCTGCTGCTGAAAACAAAATCTGCTTTGGGGCAAGTATTTAACATCTTATAGTCATATAGCACCACACTTTATGACAGGGAATAGGGAAGAATATTTCATCAATTGAAGCCACAAAGGCAATTTACAGAAGTAGAGTATGATTCTTCATGCTGGCTATTGGCCAAATAAGTGGGTGCTAGGGCTTTCCTTCTTGCATGAAGCATCATGGCATTGCTAAGGAGAGCCTGCAGATAGGATCTTAGGTTGACTGGTTGCAAAGCATTTGAACAACCAAGAGGTTATAAAATAGTTTATTTCACATGTAATCTTTTTTGATGGCTTCCTGTCACTAGTGCCCTTTATTCTTGGATCTGTGCATTCTCATTTGCTGTCATCAATTCTAGGGATGTTTTCCCTCCTAATATCCACTTCTTGTCTTCCTTAAAGTCTCAGTTAAAATCCCACCTTCTGCAACTACCTTATAGCTAGAGCCCTCCTTCTGTAATTAGCTCCAATTTATCCTGTATAGATCTTGTTTGTGTGTGGTTGTTTGCATTGTCTTCTGCATTAAGCTGTGAATTACTTGAGGCAGGAATTTATTTTCTTTTTTTTTGTGGCATCCACAAGTGCTTATCCCAGTGTCCAGCACATAGGCACTCAAAGACTGCTTATGGACTTGATTTCTCCTCCCAAACTTTCACACACCAGAACAGTGACTTGCTGTATTATGAATGACTTATGCTTTGCTTTAGATATTTGCTTTCTATGACAAGACTAGAAGAAGCACAGACTCTGTGCAGTAGCTGAAATTCAACCTTCTGTTCTAAAGATATACATTTCTGACCCCTAATTTTTTTTTGGTGAGGCAATTGGGGTTAAGTGACTTGCCCAGGATCACACAGCTAGTAAATTGCTAAGTGTCTGAGGCCAGATCTGAACTCGGGTCCTCCTGAATCTCTATCCACTGCACCACCTAGCTGCAACAAAAGATTGTTTTGGCATAGACCGGGAATCAAACCCAAGCTTTCCACACGGCAGGCTAGAATTCTACCACTGAACCACCCATGCAAGATCCTAATTTGTTCTAAAGATGATAGATTTTACTACTGTATTCCAGTCTTTATTTATTTATTTTTTTAATGTAGTGACCCTCAGGGTCAAGTAATGACTTCTGGGAGAAAAGATATTTCTGTTTTCATTTATTTGAATCATCACATTTCCATTTTTAAAAATTTCCATTGTTTTAAATCTCTGCTTGATTATTCTTCTTTAGCACATGTGACAATTCTCTTGAAATTAAGACGGTCACTTTAAAAAAAAATAAAGTGGTATCAGTGACAGTTTGTTTTCAAGTTAAAGAATAGAATCCTGAAGTTCACTTTGGGATTGCTTTCATTGACCCAGAGTGGAGTCCTATAGGTATTTCAGGAATCTGAGACTTTTCTGGCTTCTTTATGATACTTTTAGCAAGCATAAGCAGTAACCTGCTTTGGTCACAGGGTAAGGTCCAGTGGTGATGCACCTGGTACCATCGAAGAGATGATAAATGTTGTCTCAGCCAGAGAAAAAATGCAATGTAATACAAGAGAAGAATTCTGGACTTGGATTCAGAGGACCAAGGTTTGAATCCCAACTCTGATAAATGCAACCTGTTAAATCTTGGGCAAATCATATATAGCCTTTCTAGGTCTCAACTTCTTCATTTATACAAGGGGGTTAGATGAGCTAAAACCCCATGTTCTAGAGGAAGCCTTTCCAAATCCCTCTTAATTACAGTGACTTTCCTCTGTTGATTTTTTCCAAATTGATTATATACATACATACACACACATATACATATACACATGTATGTATATATTTGTCTGTCTCTGTATCTTGTTTGTACATAGTTGTTTGGATGTTGTCTTCCTCCATTAGGCTGTTCATTCCTTCAGAGCAAGGATTGTCTTTTATCTTTCTTTGTATACCCAGCACTTAGCCCAGTTCCTGGCAAATAGGAAGTGCTTAATAAATGTTTATTGACTAACAGATTGGATGAACTCTAAGAGCCTTTCCAGATCAAAAATCTAAGCTCCTATAAAACTGTAGCACATGGGGTTTTTGTTTGTTTGTTTGTTTAGCTATAAGGATTTATAAACTTTGGCAAGATGAGAATGGGAAGGAGAATGGGAAAGTGTTTACCTAGCACGTTTTAAGGGCCTACTATGCAATAGGCACTGGGAACACAAAGACAAAAGTAATTCTTGCCCTCAAGGAGCTTACAATCTATTAAGGGAAACATGTTCATTTCAGTGTCTATAAATGTGTACAAAATAAACACAAGGTGATCTGTGGGAGAGGCACAAGTAGCTTGGAGGTGGGTTGGTATCAGGGAAAGGACTCATATAGGAGGCAATAAAGTTGGAATTCTAGGAGGTGGAAGGTGAGGAGAAGGTACATTCCAGGCATGGGGGTCTTATAATCTCTTTAATAAAAATAACTATTTTTATGTATGTTATTCTCCACCATGAGTTCCCTAAATGTTATTTTAGAGAGTGGGTATATATGTGCTAACTCTTAATCACACAGGGGATAGCTACCATGGGAGTTGGGTGGGATGGGACAGCAACTGGTTATCACAACAAAGATAATTAGCAATCAGGAATGGCCAGTGGCTGGATACAATGCTTTTTCAAGATCTCTGCTTGTCCCATAGTTTGGGAGATCTATTTTTTTTTCATTCAACATTCTTTCAGTTAATGATTTAGGTGCCAGTCAGTGTGTTAGGCACTGAGGGTACAAAGAAAAATTGAACCAGTCCTTTCCTTCAAGGAATTTACATTCTATTTGGGGGAGGGGATGTATAAAGAAATACAAAATACTTGCAAAGTAATTTTTTTAGGTGGGGAAAGGACCTGATGCTAGTTGTTGAGGCTTTGCTGATGATAGCAATTAACATGATATTTTAATATTGCCATTCTTCTAGTAAATCTGAATAAAATCATCTCCCTAATTAGATCTTATGTTCTTTGAGGTCAAGGTTCATGTTCCTTTTTCATTTTGTATAAGCCTATGAATAGAATTGGTGCCTAGTAATTATTATTGACCAATTTTTGTCACATTTTTAAGAAGGGCTTCTAGTAAATACCATTTGATGGTATAAATTGAGTGATAACCTAATTTCTCTTAAAGGATTTCATAGGTCATGGGAAAATAGATTCATGTGCTTAAATGTAGACACTTGGTAAAATTCTAAATTATTTAAGTAACTGTCCTAAGTCTATGAAAACTGCCAGGATAGCTTGTGTTTTCAGAGTGATTCATGGAGGAAAGTGAAAAGTTGAAATAGTGGGAGAAAATAACAATCCCATAGGCTCTATATGACTTGCCTATTCACTCTCTTGAAATAAATTACAAATGAATATTGAAAGAATAATTTTCCAAGATTAGGTGATCCCAATTTGTGTTCTTATGCATATAAGTGTTTTTACTGCCCTTTGATAGCAGCTGGTGTTAGCCAAGAAACCAAGATATTTCTGTCTAAACTTTAAATCAGCTGTTTTATAGAGCACAGAGAATCTTTTATTATAACATAATTTCCCACATAAAATATCACATTAAGAGAAGAGGGTAAAGTTTTGTACTTTTGTTCTCCATTAATTTGACTGACTACAACTTGAAAGAGAATCCAGCCAATCAAGATAGCACAAGAGGAACAAGTATGACTTGCAAACCAAACAGGTTGCCGTGGGGGAGGCAATGTAGGGGGCAATTCTCATTTCCAAAGAGTTTGCTGAAAGTGGCAGTCACCATAGCAGCATACTGATTCTGATTAAGGTTGGGGTGATGGAAGTGGCAAAGTTGGAGGTCTTATGTGTGTTAAAGGTAATTATTCAAATGGATCTCTGAACTCATCAAGATGGGTATAGCAGTGAGGCACACAGGTTGTCCACTGTGTTTGCCACTGGACCTCACCCTTGCCACATGACCAGACCATGTCCTTTTTTGTTCAGATATTTCTTTGATGACATCTTTTTTTTCCTTATAAAATAAAAAGAGATTTATTAGGAGAGGAATATATGGCCAGGGAACAGATAACCTTGGTGACTGTCCCACTGGAGTAAGAGAAGACTGATCTTTTGTATTTTTACCAGACAAAAGGGAAGGAATGGCATTACAAAGAACTGGGAGGGAAATATAACAACAGGGGGAGGATTTGGGAATAATGGGGCATCAGTAAGATATGCAACATCCATCCATAACTTGCATATCAATGTACCAGAATCCTGCTCCATAACACCCATTCCTGAGATGGGAGGAAGAGCTGCCCCTCCCCTGAGAGAGTTCAAGGATTTCTTGGGGGATTGGGATCTTTAGGTTTCTTGGGGTGCCCCTGCATTCCCATAACATTCCCCCCTCTCTTTATTTCTGGGGAGAAAGGCACAAAGGTTCGTCTGTAGCTTCTTCAAGGATGAAAAATGGGGCACAGAGATGTCCCTATCTTTTTTTTTTTTTAGTGAGGCAATTGGGGTTAAGTGACTTGCCCAGGGTCACACAGCTAGTAAGTGTTAAGTGTCTGAGGCCAGATTTGAACTCAGGTACTCCTGACTCCAGGGCCGGTGTTCTATCCACTGCGCCACCTAGCTGCCCCGATGTCCCTATCTTTAAGGAGAGAGGGAGTGAAAAGTTTGGTGGGTGCAGTCCAAGGGTCACAGAGGCATTGCTGTGGCTTCAGTGAAAGCTTTAATCCTAGAATCAACTAAAGAAATGACAGTATTACAAATACAAGGTCCATACAGCAAGATGCCTGAACTGATCCTATTGTCCATGACTATATTGGCCAAAGAATCTAGGTACTCTTTGAGGTCCTCAAGGCCTAAAGCAGTTTCATTAGAAATCTTTTCAATTGCTAAGGTCAGGATTCAATCATGTTCTAGGTACTGCACCAAAGGAGTGGAAAGGGCCACAATTTTATAGATTCACCACAGGAAATTGTCCCAAGACCCCCTTTTTGCCCTATGCCTTTCCTCAGGAGGGAGATGGCTCAGAGAGTTCTGATATAGGCACACATGAGGATCTTTATAATCCAAGGGGCACTGACCATAACTGATGTAGGGGCTGATGCAAGAAGTGGTTAAGACCGTGGACATAAAAGCTTCCTCAGGAGACTATTCTGTTGCAAAGAATGGTATCTCTACCTGAGATGCCAGTGGTGTTGTGTAATGACCACAAATAAACCTATATCCTGTAGGAGTACAGATAGATTGCTTGGTTGACCTTAACTATCACGTAACATT
This sequence comes from Dromiciops gliroides, assembly GCF_019393635.1. Taxonomy (NCBI): domain Eukaryota; kingdom Metazoa; phylum Chordata; class Mammalia; order Microbiotheria; family Microbiotheriidae; genus Dromiciops; species Dromiciops gliroides. The sequence continues at coordinate 193,801,810 of NC_057861.1, forward strand.
AGTCCCCCATTCAGAAGAATTATTGCAGGAGACAATCATACCAGGTCTGAGGCCTGCCTGTGATAGGGTGTTGTACAGGTATAGGGTATGGTCTGGAGGCATTAAGACCATGAGCTAGGAGAGTTCTCTTCACTCTGTGGATGTTTCTTACATACCCAGCATTCTGAAGGGCCTGACTTAGTTATTGCTTCTCTTAATTGAATAGCAGAGAGTGCAAAATTCAAAAGGTCAGGGAGAGCCCAGAGGATGGTGAGGTGGGATGGTCCAGTTCCTAGACAGTGGGCAGTGTAAGAACATAAAGGCTGGGCCAGGTAGGTGGTGAAGTGGATAAAGCACCAGCACTGGATTCAGGAGGACTTGAGCCCAAATCTGGCCTCAGACAGTTGATACCCACTAGTTGTATGACCCTGGGCAAGTCACTCAACTCTCATTGCCCTACAACCCCCCCCCCCAAAAAAAACCCCCCACAAACCAAAAACCACATAGGCCCTAGGAGCAGAAGGGTCAAAAGTAAAAAAAATAAGGGTATAAAGGAGAAGGAATACTCCTTCCAGGTGTCTGTTGGCAAAAGAGAAACTTTAAGACCCTCCACTGGTTCACAGGAACATCACAGGAATATATATCCTTTTTCCTACTGTTTGATTTTTAGAAACTTATCAGATAACCAGTTACCTGTTTTTCCCCCCATAGTGGCTTTTTTTGGCCAGCAGGTGTTTAGCAGAGCTGACAGGGTGTGGCCATTTACCAGAGTTAAATGAAAGCTGTTCTTTGACAGTGTGATTCAATGGTTAGAGACTTTAAAAAAATCTTTTTCTTTGCAATTTTTACACATTACAAATAATTTCTGATTTTAAACTATTCCATTACAAAAGATTTCAAAAGTGGCAGTATTTTTTAAACGAGCTTTTATAATGTTCATCTAAGGCTATGAATGACTAACAGAGAATTTACATTCCAATGCCAAATTCAAATTCTGAGTAGTTCTCAATGTAAAGATGCCCAGAAGTCAGAGACTGCCCTTTGCCTACCTTTGAGCCTGGCCACAGCTTGAGAGAGCAACAGGGGTTTAGAATCAGCTTTTTATGAGCTATAACAAAAAATTTCCCATAGATTATACACACAATTACAATGTTTGACAGACACATAAATGTACATAAGACATAAAAGCAAACCAACAACTGTGAGATGTTACTTCTTCCTATCTAGCCCACTCTGAGTGTGGTAGGGGCAAATCAGGAAGCATGTTTACCTTAATTCTCCTCTCTCCTGCAAATAACGGTCATTTAGTATTACAATAGAAAATCATTCATTTCTTTTCATCTATGTCCATTTCCCCCCCATTTTTTAAAGGATACACCCAAGGGATGGGGGTCACACAGAATGCTCTCTCCTTGTCATGGTAGGTTGGACTATCCTGCACCAAAAGACTTCCACACTTGTGTCTAAGTGGGTACTGACAAAAACCTGAGGAGAGTTTCTCTAAGTCAGGACATCTCCAGACTAAGAGAAATGAGAATCCATAAGTAGCCTGGCTATTCTGACCTCAGACTTTGGGGGCCCACCCAAAGCGACTGAGGTTCCCCAATAGAGGAGAGAAGCACAGTGCACACCCCACCCGGGGAATCCAAGAGTCAAATGAGCAGCCCCCCTTTTTACCTGTCTGAAGACTTTTCCCTTCCTGGGTTTTGTCACCAGAAATGTTTTGGGGGAGACTTGCAACCTGGATTGCAGGCTAGCTCACCCAAAGAATTGGAGGCTCAACATGAATCTTGTAAAATAAAAAGAGATTTATTAGGAGAGGAATATATGGCTGGGGAACAGGTCACCTTGGTGACTGTCCCCAATGATATCTTTTATCCTACTTCTTATTCATCTTTCCTTGTGTGTAATGTGTTACTAGAGCTTGTTTATGCACAGTTTCTCCATTGTCTTCTGCTGAGGGGGGAAGAGAAGGAGGAAGGGAACAAGCATTTATTGTGCTCTATTTTGTACCAACTCTATGTTAAGTGCTTTACAAATATTCTCATTTAATCTTCATAACAACTATGAGATGGGTGCTATTATGACCCCAATTTTACAGGTGAGGAAACTGAGGAGGACAGATAGAGAGGTTAAGTGACTTACCCAGGGTCACACAGCTGATAAGTGTCTGAGGCCACATTAGAACTCAGTTCTTCTTGACTCTGGATCCAGTGTCCTAACCACTGTTCTATCTCTTTAGATAATGTTCACTTTTGATTCTTAGTAATTTATTGTACTTGATGAATCAGTTATATGACACCATGTATATACACAGGATCTATCTATCTATCATCCATCCATCCATTCATCCATCCATCCATCCATCCATCCATCCATCCATCCATCCATCCATCCATCTATCTCCACATAGAGATGAATAAACTTTAGGGTTTATACACTCTTCATCCAGTTAGTTTTTCCTATGTGGACAGATAGTGCAAACTCTCTTTAGTGATAATATGATTTAGGAAGTTTTGCAATTTTCTTATGCCTTGATTACACAAACACAATGTCATTAGCAAACAGGCGTTTTTGGAGAGTTTCTATTTATAGAGAATTGCGGTTCAGGTTAGGCTTTCCATTGGAACTTCTGCATGACAATAGTGGATGTTCTTGGCAACCATATATCTCTTTGTAGATCTTACCTAATATTAATGATCACAGAATTGTCAAACAAGATCATTTATATTGTTATATATTTTAAGAAATCTTATATAATTTTACATATGCATAGGAGACATTTGTTGGAGAAGAGCCTTTAAAGTGATATTATGTAGCATCAAATCAATTTTTTTTATAGCCAACAATTAGCACAGTGGGTTCTTGTATTCTTTCCAACTTAAAGTAATTTTATGAATGTGGTATTCTGTGAAATACTAATTGGAAAAGCCTGCCTGTTTCATTCTAATATCATCAAATATGCCCTTCATGTGTGAGTAGAATATTCTCTTAAAAATTGTATAGATAGGAAAAGTTGGCATAAGAGTTGTTACTTATTGATGTTCTCTTAGTTGCCTTTTTTGGTAATAATAAAGTTCAAGCTTCCCCTCACCCCTGTAATCTTTTTTGGTATCTTATTTTTCTTCAGATATCTTGAGAATTGACTTTAAGCATGGACCTCCACTGTCTATACTTCATCTGGTCGAATTGCTTTGTTCATCTTTATTTTACTTCTATTTCTACCTCCTCTATAAGCATATCCAAGACTATGATTTAAAAATTCAAATGTGGTGGTTCCAAAGTCCTTGATGATGAAAAGGTTTATTATAAAATGTTCTTCAGATCATTCTTTTGGTCTTATTTCTGTGTTTATCCTTAAATGTCTTCAGAATGACTTTGCTTAGTTAGGTCTTTCACCAAGTTTTCTTTAAATTAGGTTTTTTTCCCCTATAGCCTTCTCTGTTTTATGAAATCATATTGCTCATAATTTTCCACCATGCTTCTCTGTCAGATTTTACAAATGAGTTTCTGTTCAAAATTGATGTGGTTCTAGGCTGCCATGTCTTTCCTCTTGGCATGTAAGTTAAATATTTGCTAAGGTGTTTTTAAGCTCTTTTTGACTTTCTTATGATAATTTATTTATGTCAATTACTTTGTCTATAGCAGATGGGAATTTTGAGCCAGGAAGATCTGTGTTAAAAAAATATGGACTCATATATTTTCATGTTTTTTTGTTTGTTTGTTTGTTTTAGTGAGGCAATTGGGGTTAAGTGACTTGCCCAGGGTCACACAGCTAGTAAGTGTTAAGTGTCTGATGCCGGATTTGAACTCAGGTACTCCTGACTCCAGGGCTGGTGCTCTATCCACTGCGCCATCTAGCTGCCCCACTGCGCCATCTAGCTGCCCCAACTCATATATTTTCTAGCTGTGTGACCTGGGGCAAGTCACTAAACCTCAGTTTCATCTTCTATAAAATGAGAGATTTGTAATCAATAACCTCTTATGTCCTTCCTACTGCTAAATATATGATTCTATGAACTTTTATATGTAAGTATCATAGTTGGTGTCTGAGTATTTTCCTCCATTCATTTCCCTCCTAGTAGTATTTACAAATTATGTAAATAGTTTAAGTTGATGTTGTTTTAATTTTATGTCATACATTTTCTCATTTTCATCTTTTCTAGCTTTTTTATAATTTTATCATTACATTACTGAGTTGTTTTCTGACTATATACAGAAAACTAATTCTGGAATGACTACTACACAATTAAAATGTCATTTCTTATCTGTTAAAATCTAATCATTTGTGTGTGTGTGTGTGTGATTGATGCTATTTGGTGCTCCCAATTCCTTTCCTGAAGAAAGTATTTATTATATCTAGATATTAGGTTTCTGTGTAGTCCATATGTCTCTGGGTTCTCTCATTCCTTATTCCTCAACCATGTTATCCAACTTTTTTTCAGCAGTGTTACAGTGATTTTATGTGTCAGTTGGTGTCAAGTTCTTCATTGAATTTCACAAATCCTGTATCCTCTGTCATAGACATTGGCACATAACTGGAAATATTTTCATGATGATTTGAAAAAAATACTTATTAAGAACATGGCAATGACCAAACATCATGTTAAATTATGTTTTTGTCTTTGATAATGATATTTATTTTGTCAACTCTTTTATTTGTCTCTCCAAGGAGAACCTGTGAATCATTCTCCTATTTAGCTGCAATTTTTTTGTGGGTGGGTATTTTTTTCCATAGTGAGAATGCCAAAATGGATATAATTCAGTTCTAGCATCTATGGGGCCTTTGTAAAATGATTCCCACATGTAGACTAACAATAGCAAATTTAACATTTATGTGCAGTATAAAAACTGTGATTTTCTGTGTCCCTTGCCCCCTTTCTGCAACTCTGACTACACAGAAATAGAAAGGAACTACACAAAACTGAGTGCCATGCTACCTTTTACTCTAATTCTTGGGCTTCCATAGCCAAAGATTTTGCTACTAAGTGGCCAGCATGCTGATGATGAACCTATATGATTTAGCTAAGCTGACAGTCTTTTTGCTAGGATGTTACTCAAAATCTTTCCACCATGGTAGAACCTCAGAGAGTTTATGCTTCACTGGCATAAACCCTGCAGGAACTCAGTGCCACCTCCATGTCATAATGAGGCATTAGAGATCAAATGAAACAAATAATAGGAAATGTAATTCAATGAGTTGTTAGCTGTAGAGTCTATCTAAAATCTCTTATACCTCTCGATGCATCATAAACAATCCAATTTCAGCCTGCTTTATTTTGAGTGTATTTTGAACAGGCAGTAAGGATGCCTTGTGACTAGAGGTGAAGGCATAAAATCAAGGACCATATTTTAAAATAATGGCCACATTTCTGTCCTGACCACAATTGTTCTGGTTGACAACTTTAGCTCATCTGATACCCTGGTCAGACAGCTTTAGATGTCTGTCTTTGAAAACCTGGCTGTCAGGATAATTAAAACTTCTTAGCTATTTTTCTGTTGCTTGAATGATGAATAACAAATAAACTTTTGAGAAGACCAATGCCTTAGGCAAAATGGGTTGTTATCTCTGCAGCAATACTTCCTGCTCAGAAGCCACTACTAACATTTTTCAGCACTCTCAATATTAGGAGAATAGGTAATTACATTTCATGCAAAGAGAAGTCAGGTTGGAATTCACAATCAAAACTTCAGATGCCTAACAAAAGGAATGCTAATTACTCCTCTCCTTTCCTCTCTTCTTCTCTCCTCTCCTTCTCCTTGTGGACCATGGACAGTTCCATTGGGGAACTGGAAAGATTGGGAGTTTCATAAAATAACAGTACTTAGAGCTCGAGAGTATGTGGTCTATCCCCAGTCATGACAGGCAAGGGGTTATCGGATTTTTATGTCCATTTTACTGATGTCTCATGAGGTTAAGTTACTTACCAAGGTCACAAAGCTAGCAAATGGCAGGAGAATAGAAAAAATTGATATTATATTTCACTTTCAAAATTTGTGAAGCATGTTTTTATATATTATTTGGACCTCAAAACAACCCTGAAAACTATGCATTATTATAACCCTCATTTTATAGATGAGGAAATGAGAGTTCAGAGTCATTTGCCTATGGGCACATATCTAGTGAGTGTATGAGGCAGGTTTTGAATCATGATTTACCTGAATCCCAATATTCCATTCATTAAATTATTTTATTGTCTCATTTTTCCTACTCAATCTGCTCTGCACAAATACTAC